>NW_008347808.1:951177-958606 GCF_000622305.1 Nannospalax galili | reverse complement strand
TGCCTGTGTGTCTGTGTGTGTGTGTGTGTGCATATGCCATAGCCTGTGTGTCTCTGTGTGTGTATGCATATGCCATAGCCTGTGTGTCTGTGTGTGTGTATGTGTGTGTGTATGCATATGCCATAGCCTGTGTGTCTGTGTGTGTGTGTGTGTGTGTGTGTGTGTGCATATGCCATAGCCTGTGTCTGTGTGTGTGTATGTGTGTCTATGCATATGCCATAGCCTATGTGTAGAGGTCAGAAGACAAAAGTTGCAGGAGTTGTTTCTCTCCTAACTATGTGGGACCCAGGGACTAAGCTCAAGTCATCAAGGCTTGAGGGTAAGTGCTTTTATCTGTTAAGCAATCTTACCAGTTCTAGATTTTTTTTTCTTAAGATGAGACTACTAACCCAGATAGCTTCAAGAATTTTCCCAAACCCTAGTTAGAAAACTAAAGAGACTTTGTCATCTGCCAATTGTGGTCAGTACTAACTTCTGCACTCACAGTCTCATAACAGTCAAATGTTTGTCACAATAACTGGCATATACTAAGTTTTGGTTAAATGCTAACTCCCACATATATTAGTCACAATCCTTTTCCCACTAGATGTGACATCAGGTACTAAGAGGGCATGACCAAGCTAGCTAGCCGTTTCTTTTTTTCTCACATGAAGGAAGACCTAAATGGAAAGCAGCTCTCTCCCACTCCCATCTCCATTCTCCCCTTGTCTTTCCTCTCATCAGAGGGTTCACAGGAATACAATGAGTCCATTTGAACAAGACCTCCTGCTTTCTTCATTCCTCTCCCCAGTCTTAGGGTATTCTTATATAGTGGAGGGACCCAGAGAACAAGGAAAGAGCAACAAAGAGCCTATAGAATCCATCAAGGTGATAAGTGGCCCCAACATCACCACCCACTAGAGGCTGGCTGGGAAACTGGGAAAATAGACCCTGGAAATGGGAGCCCTATTTTTGTTCATGGAAGTCTGGCTGTAGAAGGCATGTTCCTGTGGTACTTTTAGAGTCCTTGAAAGTCAAAAGTGTACGTAACTTGCAGACTACTAGATATCTCATCCTTTCAGGTAATCATAATTCATAACAAAGAGACATTCTGAGCTGGAGAAAGGAAGGATTATGTTATAAATGGGGAATAACAAATTATCTTCTTGGCATGTCTGTAGGAGATAATGTACTCCATTCTTCTAAGTCCTAATATTCCTTTGAAAGGAACATTCAGAATTCATGATCTCAAGGAGAACAAGTTAGTTTCATTCTACAGAGAAGAAGAAAAAAAAGTAACAAAACTATGTGAACTATGTGGTTCAGAGACAGGGACGTAGATTTCAAATTCTATTGCAATATCGGCTAGGTATAACTAGATTATTAACAATAAATTCTGTACCTCATCATTAAAATGAAGAGGAGCCAAGCATGGAGGCATGTAATCCCACCACTTGGGAGGCTGAGGAAGGAGGACTGTGAGTTAGAATTCAGACTGGGCTACATAGAGGCCAGCCTGGGCATTTTTTTACAGCACTTGTCTCTAAATAAATAAATAGGTAAACATAAACATTTTCCAGGTTCCATAAGCTCATATTTTCAGACATCTAGCACGGAGTCATACTTTTCCTCTCTTTTCTCCCTTATTCAGGATCAAGGACAGGATTCATTAGTCCCATAGAGTTTCAGACTGACAAAAATTATACTTTGCCTCCTTTTTTTTACTAAATCTGGAATCAATTTTGTTTTCAGCTTCCTTAGATTAGCAACCAGTAAGAGATTCTCTGGCAAAGGGCAGAAGGCATGGATGATCTGCATTATGGTGATACCTACTGGCAGAAGTGGTTAAGGAACAACAAGTCTCTCTCTTACCTGGTCAAACAGCTGCTTGCCAGTGGTATTGGGCTGGATGGCAAACTCCAGCTCTGCATCCATGGTGGTCACACGCACACTGATCTAGAATGAGATCAAAGAAGGCAGATTAGTTGTTTGACTTTGTGCTCAGAAGAAGAGGC
Source organism: Nannospalax galili (assembly GCF_000622305.1). NCBI lineage: Eukaryota > Metazoa > Chordata > Mammalia > Rodentia > Spalacidae > Nannospalax > Nannospalax galili. Next base: position 956,612 of record NW_008347808.1, on the reverse strand, counting down.
TGGGACAAGTGTCTCTGTTCAACTATGAAGAAAGAAACCAGAATGCCAAGAAACTGAGCAACTTAGAAATTGGTGTGAATAAATGTGGAGTGCTGACACAAGTCATAACCTCATCCTATTCCCAACCAGGTTATTGAAGGCAAAAGCAGCAACAGACAATGCTTATCAAGAGGCAAACAAGAATGAAAATCATCCTACTACCAAGAGAAAGAAAGTGTTGACTATTTCTTCCGGGAAGTGTTCCCCATTTCTATACTATACCAGCCAGGTCCAGTTCATGGCATCCTCTTCTCATGTTTGATCTACAGCCTAGATAGCTACCATACTAGTAGATAATTGCAGAGGCAAGGTAAGTGCAAAATAAAGAACACTGAGTTCCCAGCTATGAACCCTGAAAGCCACAGTACCAACCCGTCAGCCAAATGTGCCCATTGATACAAGAATGGCATGAAACAGTAAGCAACTGCTTTCTGACTGGACTTGAAGCCCACTTCACAGGAGGGATTTATGCCTTGTGCTGTAAACCTGGTCAAAGACTGTGATTGGGAAGGTCACAGGCCCTGGTGGGGAACCTACTACTATTGTTTTACTAAATGGACATGTTGTCAAACTGCCTTCTAAATATTTATGTCTATACCCATAGATTAATTCTTCTCGGAACCTTAGTCATAGAAGCTTCTTTTTGCAGTGGACCTTAGTTAATTCAAAGACTCATAACTGGTCAAAGGGCTGAGAATAAATGATTTTGAGGGCTCAGTCCTAAACAGGACATCTGTGTCACCATTATCCCCACCAAAGGCTCAGGGAACATCATAGAAGGGAGGCTAGAAAGAATGTAAGAGCTGAGGACGGGGAGTAGTACTATAAAACACTGTCTTCTGGATATGACATGCTCACTGTAACTATGAACTCACAGCACGGATGGTTACTTGATCAACACCTGTACAAGACAGAGCCCATCACCATTGCATCATGGATAGAGAAGCGGCTTATGAGACCCCGCCCCTCCCTAAGGAGCCATAGGCAATTAACAGTTGCTCGGGTGCTCAGAGAGGAGGAGTCATATTCTTCTGATGTAGCCACTGCTAAGTTTCCCTTGTTCAAGTAAATAACCTCTCACCTATGCTCATGCAAGCAATCCTTATTAAATGCAATGGAGTGTACATGCATGCAGGCATGTGCACACACACAAGTGCATGTGCACGCACGCACACACACACACACAAGACAGAATGCAGGAGGGTAAGAATATGGAGAATATGATCAATGTACATCATATATAGATAAAATTGTGAAACAATAAAAATAAACTTTAGAGCTGGAGAGGTGGCGCAGTGGTTAAGAACACTGACTGCTCTTGCAGAGAACCTGGGTTCAGTTCCCAGTATCCATATGGTGGCTAACAACCATCCATAACTCCAGTTCCAGGGGATCTGACACCATCTTCTGACCTCCATGGGCATTGCATGATAAGGGTACACTTACATACATGCAGGCAATACATTCATACACATAAAATAAAAATAATGAATGAAGTATTAAAAAGTAAACTTTAACAAAACTGGATTCTAAGCCTAGAACCACTGTAATTGGCTCAGTTTACCAATCTGAATAACTCTCATCTTTTTTCTGGGTCTTAGTTTCCCTCATCTGTGCAAGAGCAGAAATAGGATGAGGTGGGCAGTTAACTGAGGTGATCTTTAAGGATCATTCCAGTAATGAAGTCTGTGCTTCTATGTACTGCCTTACACTGTTAACACTTCCTGTATTTATGTCTTACTGATCTCCCTAGGCACAAGAGAGGAAGGAGGGAGACAATATAAAGGTCCTACCAAAGTCAAATCAATGAATGGAGGGACAAAGAGGGGAGTCAGGGGTAGAGCAAAATATCACGTAGCACTCAATTATTTAGGAAGAAGAGTTAGAGGCTCCACAACATCTAATCGAGGTTTTTTATAGAATCTTAGAAGAAAACGGTTCAGTGCATCGGAAATCCCACCATGTTCATGACAAATGATTTGTCTCTACATTGTCTCTACTGAGTACTATTCCTTCCAGCTCCTTGGTTCAACATCCCAAATACACAGTGGAGAGTTGGAGCTGTTTATTCTACAGGCTGAAGTGGAAGCTCAACCCAGATAATTCTCAAAGATCCTGTTGTTTCTCAGTACATAACTACAAGCCAGAATGCAAAGACAATATTCTTCCATGTGCTCTCTGCTAGCCCTGGTACCTCACACACTTCCTGATATATCATGGGTGTTGGAAAACACAAGCCATGAAATCATCTGCCAAGATGGCTTAAGTCATGGAGATAAAGCTTTTAACATCACAATTCCAAGGGCATGGAAAAAATGCTTGAACTGCAGGGTAATATATAATCACTGATATTAAGGTAAAAATTTCTGAAAATAACCTCTGCCCCTCAGGATGCTAAATTAAACAAATTCTTGGAATTTTTTCTCTTTTTTTCTGATGTCTGTGACCAAATTTATTCCTGAGCCCAGGCAAGGGGCACCGGGCCCATGAGTCAGTATTTCTATGGCAGCCTTTTGGGCCAGTAAGAAGTTTATTTTTAATTAAAAAAAATGTATCAGGTAATCACACAGTATTTCACTGGTACCTGAAAACATAGTCACAATGTTAGAAATAGATGCCCTGTGCTGGAGAGATGGCTCAGTGGTTGAGAGCAGTTGCTGCACCCACATGGCAGCTATCAACCATCCACAACTCCATTTCCTGGAGATACGACAGCTTCTTCTGGTCTCTAAAGGCACTGCACATGTGTGGTGCCCTCACATACATACAGATAAAACACTCTTACACATATAATAAAGTAACAAAAAAATTTTTTTGGGTCTCCCTGTAGCCCCAGCTGTCCTGGAACTCACTATGTAGACCAGGCTGTCCTTGAACTCACAGAGATCCGCCTGCCTCTGTGTCCCAAGTGCTGGGATTAAAGGCGTGCACCACCACGCCCCGCACAAAATTTTTTTTTTTAAGAGAAAGATTCCCTGAAGTAAGCCAATAAAAACTGAAATTTTTCATTATTTTCATTGGCTAAAATCTTGGCTGCATTGGTAGTAGTAATAATAGTAACAGTACATAACAGATTGCTTTTTTTTTAGGGACTTTGTTTTGGCTTTTTGTTTTTGTTTTTACTTCGTTTTGGTTTATGGAGACAGGGTTTAACTATGTAGCCCTGGCTGGCCCCAAACATAGGCCAGGATGGGTTCAAACTAGAGGTAACCCTCAGAACAGCAGCTTTCATATATCTACATGTACTCCTCACTAGATATATCATATGCACTACCTCTCTTGATATCAACAATCACCCTGCGATTATTTCTACACTGCAGATAAAGAAATGGGTATTTGCATAGTCATAATGCTAGTGAGTGGAAGTTTGAATCAAAGTCTAATTTGAGATTGTGCAATGTAAATTAATATGTCAATTTTCTCTTACAAAATATGGAAATCTTCCATTAAAAGACATCAGGGATTAAAAAAGAGAAACCAAAGATAAATTTTAAAATATTAGATATATTGCTTGACTGACCTATACGACATAGCCAAAAGGTGGTTTACTAAGAATGATCATACAGAATTTCATATTTGAGGCCAATGAGATGGCTCAGTGCATAAAGGTGCTTGCCTCCAAACATGTTGGCCTGAGTTCAATCCCCGAGACCTACATGGTGAAGGGAGAAAACTGACTTTTGTAGGATGTTCTCTGACCTCTATGCATGCCACTCTGACCATACATGCCTCCAGCTCACACACATTCATACACAAAATAGATAAATAAAATGTAATAAAATTTCAAGCTCAAGGAAGACACTGTAGTAGTAATAATAATTATAAATAAGGTTTAATACAGTACATGAACTCAGATTGGTAAAACATATACAAAGACAGTTGGAATAACGTCCTGGTTTTATACTTGGTTTTTGAATAATGATATTATAGGTGCTGTCTCCCTTCTTTAAATTACAAAACAATCTCTAACTAGTTTTCTAGGATGGTGACATGCTACTTACAAAATTGAAGGGACGCCTAAGCACAGAATTGTCAAAGGTGTGAATCCCCATGGAATAGGTACTACATTAAGCCTTATAAGTCTTTAAATCTCTGGAATTTTCCTGAGCAAAAGGTCAGGTAGCACTGCCAAGGGGGCAGACGCCATTTTGCCAGCTAAATAATTCTGATAAAGGCCAGACCCGGGGAATAACTTTGTAAATAAATCTCACCAGAGATTCAGGGAGGAAATCTATTTCAGGACTGACAATGAGACAGGAAAGGCGCTGAAGGAAGGAGCAAGTAAGACAAGTGCCCCATGGGAGTAAGGCAAGGTTAGCCACCTCACTTGGTATTACCCTAGGCTTCCTGCCAACCAAGTGACCCCTACAGTAATGGGTTCTCATATAGTATCCACAATGGGCTGAAATTTCTGAGGAGTTCCATGCTACCTCTGGTGATAGCAAAACACAAATGGAATTGAGGAGATGGCTAAGTGGATAAAGCACTTTGCTGTGCAAGCATGAAAACCTGAGTTCAATCCCCAGCACCCACATAAAAGCTGGACATGGTGACATCATGTCTGTAACACCAGTACTGGGGTGGGAGAGAGAGATGGGCAAATACTTGGAGCTCACTGGCTAGCCAGTATAGCCAATCGGTGAGGTCCAGGTTAGGTAGGAGACACGCTCTCAAAAACTAATAATAAAGTAGAGAATGATAGAGGAAGACATCTGACATCAACCTCTGACCTCCACTTATGAAGACACACATGTGCCCATGCACATGTCCACATGAATATATACATAAAACACATACACACACACACACACATACATACAAAATCCCTAATGAAAAAAAAACCTGAGAGGACAGAGAGAATGGAATCGGAACAGTTGTCTTTCTGTTCTAACACATTGGTTTGTTTTCATCTCGGTGTCTATGCCTAATTCAGAATTACATCTCTCCCAAGATTCAGCAGGTACTAAGAAAATGCTAGCTACATAAATAGGCATCGAATAAGAGGATAGAAAAGATAGGTGGCTACAGAGATAGGGATGTGGTTGAGTGGTACAGCCCTTGCCTAGTGTACTCAGTTCAACCTCACAACACACAAAAAATGCTTTAATACATTGTAAATGCTATGTAAACAGTCACTATTCTATTTTGCTTAAGGAATAATAGTAAGGAAAAGGTCACATGTTCTCAGTACAGATGCAATCTTTCCCCTAAATATTGTCAATCCGCAGTTGGTTGAGGGCTAACTATCCACAATCATAGGTCCTTCCTGCTTCAAATTCTGTTTCTGGTTAGAAAGATTTCTGGCTAAAGAACTTCCTAGAAATTTATTGCCATCTACCTGATCCTGGTGTAGTACAGTGTCTAAGGAACTATGGTTGGGGTAGAACTGGAGAACC
>NW_008347808.1:892308-950889 GCF_000622305.1 Nannospalax galili | reverse complement strand
CTGGTGTAGTGTATGTGCTAAGGAACGATGGTTGGGTTAAAACAGGAAAACCCCCCTTTGACCTTTGGGCAATTACTAAATAACCAAAAAAAAAAAAAAAAATGACTGTAATAGTAGTGTACGGGGACGTCCCTGAAAAGCACTGGAGCAGAACACAAGAACTTTTGTGGCAATTAAGAATTATACTCTACAGTGGTATTTCCACAGGTCCCTAACAACTAGATAGATTTGGGAAAAGGGAGATTATAGAAGTAGAACAAAGAGCATCCAAATGTTCCAGATAGAGAAACCAATGCGTGTGATGACCTGGAAGGAGGCAGAGATGTGGGTGGCCTGTTTTGAAGCAAGTACATAAACCTACTTCAAGGTGAAGATCTTCAGAGTGAAGAGTAGACAGAGAGGTTGGGACGGTAGGTGATAGGATGGTCTTTAAAGGCTTTGCTAGAAAGATTGGTCTAAACTTGGCGGCAATGTTCAGCCAGCCTACAGATTCTGAAGAGTGATAAAGAATCAGGACTGGGCTTTTTAGAAGAAAATTACTAAAAAGAATAAAGGAAAGGAGTTGGTCTCAGGGTATCACAGCATAACAGAAGATTTTCTTAATTCACCCTATAGGAATCAATTTTCAAGAAAGTCCACATTTCTAGCAGATCATGTCAATTATAGCCATGTCAATCTAGCATCTTCACTGAACTGACCAAGGGTGGAGCTCAATCTTGGTCCATAGTAGTTACTCAAATATTTACAAGGAAAGTTTTCTTAAATCAACTGGTAAAAAGGAACCATCCTGGGTTAGGGATAAGCATGTCCAGTGTGGATCATTCTTTCTCCTTCACAGAGCATCCTTCTAGAATAAGGGCTCTCTGAAAATCCAAAGATTAAAAACCAAAACCTGTTTCTTCTGAATCCCTGCTCAGCATTCCTGTCACTCCACTGTGGCCGCCTGAGGTTTCCAAAACTTTGTTGTGGAAACTGGCTTTTTAGAAAGTTAGAAAATGCAACAAATACAAACCAGGCATGGTGGACCAAGACTGGGCTCCACTCTGGTGGAGGTGAGAGGACCAGTTGGAGGCCAGTCTAGGCTACATAGCAAGACCCTGACTCAAAATAACAAAAACAAAACAAAAAGTAGGAAAAGGGGGTATGGTTAAGAACATAACTGGAGCCTAAAGTTGATGGATCTGCTGAGAGGCTCAGTACTAATTAAAGATTGGTTTGTTCTTAGATCATCTAGGATGTAAATAATATAAAATGATCTATAGCAAAGACCTACTGTCACCTAAGACCCTCTGCACACTTACCCTTACTGGGTACCTACTGCCTTCCATTTGAGCTTGACCTCTGCTTTTTCACTGCAAAAAGAGTGGTTTAGTTTGGATGGTTAAAAAAAATCAAAACAACAACAACGAAAAGAAAAACTGAAGGAGCTGGACAGAAGGCTCAGTTAAGAGCACTGGCTACATGGCTAGCAACTGTCCAAAACTCCAGTTCCAGGGTACCCAACACCACCTTCTAGTTTCCATGGGTGTTGCATGACACAGATGCACTTACACACATACATGCAAAACATCCATACCAATAAAATAAAAATAAATAAAAATTTAGAAAACTGAAATAAGACGCTTGAGGCAAAGCCTGCCTGCCTGAGTTCAATCCAACACTGACTAAGTTGTCCTTTGATCTCCTCCCCACACCATGATGCATGTGAGCACACACAAGAACACACACACACACACGCACACATTTCTTTTTGTTAAACTCCTGAAAATGAAGCATCCAAATCAGGCAAAATTTTCCCTGGCAAAGAATAAAGGAGCTCACTTGGGTAGGCTAGCAATTTAAAGCACAGCCCCAGCAGAGAGAACTGTTTACACAATCAAATCCTTGCTTAAGTACGTAGGCTTATGCAGAGGTCAAATACTATTTCTGTGGAGAACCTGAGGGTTTAAGGAACAGATCAGCTAAAGTCGGGATGTATTCAAGGGTGTGTCATCTCTCACATATGGTGGCCCTCTGCACCTCTACTCCCAGAACAATAAACCCACTGATGCTTACTTAACAATTGAACATAGATGCTTCCCACAAGAAGCCCTTCTCTGACCATTATCAAACTCATCTTAGTGGTCCACCACCCAAAGATTTCAACTAGGATCACTCTTACATGTCCAGGTAACTAACTCGAGACACAAATAATCAGGCCAGATGCTAACTCCATCTGGCAGCAGCAGCTGCTGTGCTTTAGTCTCTGTGCCTAGTAGCTTCAAATATGGGACCATCCATGTCCCCAGACCAGGATCACCCAAGTGAGCAGTGGCCCTCCACAGCAAAGTAATCTAACCATGATTTGTCACCACCTGTTCTGTATTCCTAGCTATAAAATGACTCTTTCCGAGAGAAAATAGGGAAGGAAATAATAACAAGTTAATTTGCAAAAGTATGGGCTTCCCCAGCTGAAAGGGATGAACACAATCTTTGCCAGTTGGTAAGTGAAAAAAAAAAAAAAACTGAAGGGTCTAAGAACAGATGACAAAGGAACATAAATGAACACTCACAGAATTCCAAGTCTGTGCCAATCCCATCACCCACAGTCTCACTTTACATCACTAAAGACACATTTACTCTACCAGCAAGTGGTGGAGGCGGGTCTTCTGGACATTCTTGGAGCTCCTTCCACAACTCCACCCATGTCTCAGTAATGCTAATTTAACTGCTCTCTTCATACTCTGCCTTGGCAAATATTTGGCCAAAGCACCAACACTGTGGCCTAGGAAGCCCGAGTACAGAGAGAACTGCTTGGATAGGGTCCCCGGACCTCCCTGAGGCAGAACTGGAGGCAGCCCAGTTGGGGTCTGCATTCTCGGAGTGTCCATTCCCTCTGGACTAGGAGTGGAGCTGCTAATGTGAGAAAGGCAATTATAATTGGAGGGGTGGAGCCAGAGGAAGGACAAGCCCTTCTAGGGCAACCCCATGACTCTAATCTCTTCCCCAGGCAGAGTAGTCGCCACAGTGTCACCTGAACCACCTTTACCCATCATTTCTCAGGATAATAGAACTAACCTCAAGCACCTGTTTTCACTAAGAGTTGAGGTTCTTCAAATCTCTACTCCAGAAGCCCTAGAATTTTCCTCACCATGTGCCCCAACCACGTTCACTTACCAATAACTGACTTTTTTTTTCCTTGTTGACACCTGGTACAGTTATTTCCCCATTTCCAAACCTTTCAAGACCTGCCTGAGGTTAAGCTTCCCCATGCCTGTGCCTTCTCCTGGTAGTTTCTAGAAAAGAGAATCACGCTAAGCCCGACCCACACTCATGCTTTAATGGCTAAGCACTAATTCTTCAGCCACTTCAGCTGCTCCAAAAGGCATAGGAGACAAGAGGCTCCTTTCATTTGCTTTGGCTCAGCCCTGCCCTCCAAAATTCCCCAAGAAGTATTTCAACTAACACAAGGGCATATTAGAGGCTTGAGTGCCACCATTCTTTTTATTTTTATTTTTTTATTTTTTTATTTTTTTAAAGCGAGAAGCTCTTACTATATAGCTCTGGCTGGCTAGAACTCACTTTGTAGAAGACCAGGATAGTCTCGAACTTTGGGCACAAACTCCTCTTAGCAATGAGAATATAACCAACTTACCACTGTGGGAGGATAGAGCTCAGAACAGCAGCCAAAAATGGAAAATAAGAAACAATGATTTCACCTTATCAAGCTATAACTTCTTCATCAATGCAGTCTTAATTTCAGGGCCTTTTGCCCAGCCACAGGCCCAAATAGTATCAATCTTTTCCCTCCACATGTGAAAGCCGGGAAGGAACCTACTCGTGTGTGTATGTATGTGTGTGTGTGTGTGTGTGTATCTGCATCTAACTCTGGTCCCACTGTCAAAAACAATTCAACTAAGACATACCCTAGGAACAAACACTAGCCAGCTCCAGCTCAGATCTCCTTCCCAGGCACATGGTTTGCCCCACAGTGTCCTTAGCATGGTTGCTCCTCTAAATCTCACTTAATTTCTCCCTTCTAAACTTCTTATCTCTGTTCTCCAAAACAATAAACAGTGTAGAATCCCAAACTGTCAAACCTATGGGGCTGTCAGGGTATTTGACTCAAAACCATCAGTATAAAGTTAGGAAAACTGAGTAGAGAAAGGAGGCACTGGCCAGCTACTTGGTAGTGTGAAAGCAAGGATTAAAATCCTGGTGCTTGGGCTAGAAGTGTCTCAGTGCTAGAGGCTAGCCTAGAATTAGTGAGAACATGAGTTCCATCCCCATTACCACAATAATAACATTAAATTTTAGAAGCTGGCTCTGGCTCCAATAGTCCATGTTTATTAATAAGCCCTAGTGCCATCCCGGCTCCTATAAACCAGTAATGCTTCAAGCACACTTCTTTGGATTACAGATACTATGTGGAGGAGGCTACACCAGCTTGCTTTCATGAACAACTCCAAGCTGGCACTCCTTAAAAAGCCAGCTTTCAGCAGAGTGCAGACCTAACTTTCATGCTGAGACATTGACTACCACCCATTCTAGAAAGACTGCATCTTTCATAACAATGTGGAAGTTAAGACAAAACGAATGTGTTTGTATCCAGGCAGCCAAGAACAACAGATTTCTTCAATTCCCATAAAACTTCGAAGGTGCCGAAATAAAAAGGAAGCAAGCCCATCATTAACAAAATAAGCATCCAAATGTGAGAAGCCGTTATTTGGAGCCACACCCGGATAGGCTTCCCTCTCTCCAGTCAGTTTCCTGCTTGACCCAGCTTCCTGCCAGCAAGTTTCACAGGAAGTTATTTGTAGAATGGAGACGGACCATTTTTGGCTGCCTGAAGATGCCAGCTCTTTCCAGGGTACCAGAAGAGGGCTCTATTTCCTCTGCTTAGGAACACAACATAGCTGCAACCTTCGACATCACATGGCCAAAGCACACTGGAGTTGATCCAAGCACCAGCTTGGATTCTATCAGTTGCTCATCAGAATCCTGCAGGGCCCTGTGTCTCTGGGTGTTACAATTGCTGGAGCCAGCATCAGGGGCCAGTGAAGGCATACAAGCCTAGTCCCAAAGCACTGTTTTCATCCACAGAACTAGGCTTCCTAACTACCTTGTTGGTGAATACACAACTAAGCCTGGGTAACACACAAACTGAAGTCTTCACTCCAGGAATGATGGTCTCAGCTCTTTCAAGGACAAAATATGAGACACTGGGAAGAGAGGTTTTAGAGTCACTTTTCTAACACTCACTTCCAGAGATGGGGGTGTGGCTCAGTACTAAAGTGCCTGTCTATCATGCTCAGGGCCCAGGGTTCTATCCTTTGCATCACCAAAATATAAAATCTTCATTTATAAAAGGAGTTTAATTTCAACCTTATCATATGGTTATTGGGAGATTAAATTTAAAGTACTAGATATGAAAGTACTTGGTCCAGCATAAAGTATGATGACTGCTAACCCCTCCCTTTGTGCCGTTATCATTACAAACATCCTATCTATCAGTGATGACTTAAAAGAAAAATCTGTTTCACTATAGAAGGCCAGGGGCTTCTTGAGACCTCCAAAGAGCCCTTCCAGCACAAAGGAGTCCTTACTTTTAAGAGAATACTCTAAAATATAATTCAACTTCAAGTTGGCTTAGACAATGTGAAGACACAAACAACAATGAGGCACATTTATCTCTTTATTAATCTACTTTTGTTTCCTTTAGACAGGGTCTCATGTAGTGTAGGTTGTTTTTTTGAGACAGTGTCTTGCTATGTCGCTGGCCTAGAGAACAGGATAGCCTCAAACTCAGAGAGATCTGCCTGCCTCTGTCTCCCCAGTGCTGTGCTTTAATGCATGTGCCACCATGACTGATGCCCAGCATTTATTTTAAATGCTCTCTCAAGAAAGGAGAAATTACCCCCATGAAACAGAGCCATAAAGGATGAACAAATACAGAATGAACAAACATAGTGGAGCACTTGCCATACCTTATCATTTATTTAAATAATTTGATTTTTATTGAGTTTTTGCAATTTTCATATAATATAGTTTGATGATATTTAGATCCCCTCCCCATCAGCACCTCCTCTTGTTGCCTCCCACCCAATTTAATGTACTCATTTATATAAATAACAGGGCCTACAGAGTCTGATTTGTGTCCCCAAATGTCCTTCACTGTGGGTCCATCCAGTGGGTCCACCAGAAGTCCCATCCCTGTAAGACACTGTCTCTTTCCCTCCCAGCAGCTATCAACTGCCAAAAGTTCCTTAGGTTGGGTTGGGATTTCTTAACCACTTCCCCATGACTATGCTGGGATTTTGTCTGGTTTGAGCTTGCATAGGACTTGTGCATGCTGTCACCACTGCTGCTGTGAGTTCATATGAGTAACTGACCAGCTGATTGGAAGACTCGTTTCTTTGTGATCATCCACCCCCTCTGGCTCTTACAATCTTTCTGCCTCCTCTTCTATGGTGTATAGCTGAAGGCTATATAACAAAAAACAAAACAAAACAAAACAAAAAAAAACAGTACCAGGCAGGAGAAACCTCCTGGGTTGGTCAGGGCAGTCCAACAGACACCCCAAATAACACAGGCTATTGCCACAGCCCTTGACTGCCTACTTTATCCTTATAAAGGCTGCCTCATCTTCCTTCCTTGTTCGGAACTCCACCTGACCATTTTCTCCAGTAATGTCCTGTTACTCAAGGGATGGTGGTAAAATGGCTAGAAAATGGTCTGGATGAAGGGAAATACACAAAATAAAAAGTAACCAGATGATGATATAGTGAATGGTTCTCCAAGGTTGAACATAACCTACATCCACAAGGATGATATTGTCTTCCTATAGCCCTACATACCTCTATACTCTAGTCCCCCTATCTGTATAGTAAGGCAATGATTATGTTCCTCTTTACAAGAACGTCTATTACCTACCACACTGAACCAAAATAGCATAAGATCCAGTGCCACCAATAATGAGCTATGAGCTCTCCAACTTATAAAATAAGCACAGTGATGCCAAGATAGCAGAAGTGCTGTTTGGTGCTAATGAGATGGTTCCCAAACATAAATGTCAAAAGTACTTGGGAGCTCTTATCTAATCCTTAAAAGATTTTAGAGTTACCTCTTCAGAGGGGGTAGTCTTAGAGTAGCAAAAAGCAAGCGAAAAGAAAGAAAAAAAGAAAGAGAAAGAGAAAGAGAAGGGAAGGAAGGAAGGAAGGAAGGAAGGAAGGAAGGAAGGAAACACGAAGTCAGAAAAAAGTGATGGGGAGGTATGGGAGGTGTTGGAGGGAAGGGAGTGGGCGTGGATTTGATCAAAACACCTTATATGCATGTCATTCATCAAAAACCGAGATGCCTGAACCCCAACCCAAGCTTATTAAAACAGTCTCCAGAGGAGTGACCGGAGACTCTATTTCAACAAGTGCCCCTGCGAGAGTCTTTATCACTTGAGAAGTTTAAAGAAGCATGCTCTGCACAGATGCTGGTGAAACAAGAGCATAAGACCAGCTGCCGACCTGCCCAAAAGACTTTCTGGCTCAGAGATACCCTGAAAGGACTTTGAATTTAAGACTTATTAGAGCAGGTTCTGAAGGTAGCAGGAGAAGGACTCTAAAATTTGAATCAGCAAAGTGTGCCGAACCTTTGGGCTATTGTCCAGTCTTCAACCATCCTCTCATCTAGTTAACAACCAGAGAGCGGGAGGAAACAGCTAGTACAGATACCTCAGCAGCCAAACTTGTGAATCAAAATGCTCTAATTAAGGCCCCAGTTAAAGGCTTTCTGAGTTCCCTGCCTCTTAAAAATCCCAGTCACTCATTTTTCGGAGAATCTTCTGACAACAAGCTGACCTTAGCCATCACTGTTCCTTTCACAGATATTCTAAGAACTAAGGCACAAAGGACACAGATCAAAGGCAAGGCAGAGATGCAACTCTTCATGGAAGAGAGAAATGAAGGTCCAGTGAGGTGAAAAGCAATTTTTTCAGCGGGGCGTTGTGGTGCACAACTGTAATCCCAGTACTTGGGAAGCTGTGGCAGAAAGATTGTCATGAATTCAAGACCAGTTTGGGCTACATATTGAAGCCCTTTCTCAGAAAACCAGAAAAGGGGAAAAAATCAACTTGTTCAAATGCAGGGATAAAAGTAGATCCCACATCTCCACAACTCCCAGTGCACGATTGTTTAAGCTTCCCAATTTCTCTTAGTTAAGGTTACAAAGGATCGTCCCAAAGTCCTGCCTATTATCATTTACTCAAGAAGCCTAGTGGCCTCTGGCCTTAGGCTCTCACTTAGGGTGCTGAAGTTCACCAGGCAGACTGGCATTTGTAACCCATTAAGACTACCAGCTTGGGAAGAAGGAAAGGGTTCCAGGGCTGGCCTCCTAGAATTCTAATTATCCTAAACTGCTATGTATCCTTACTCTCTGGACCCTCAGTTTCCGAACCTGAAATATGAGGGGGGTTAGCCTAGGTAGCTTCTAAAGGTGCTTTCAGAGATCTATCCTCATTGACAAAGAGGTACAGTGAGCAAACCCCTATTTCAATGTACCAGAGAGATCCCTTAGCCTCTGGTGACTCTAAACTGAACTCATCAGGCAGCTAACCACTGGGTGAATGGTGGCTGGGTAGGCAGACAAGCAGGAAGGCAGGCGGCGCCCCACCCTCTCTTGCACAGGAAGCTAGCTACATCCTCTTTTCCCCACCCTCAGCAGTACATCTCCAGACGTCCCCACAGAAGCAATGGGGGCAGGGAGAAGAGGATGGGGCCTAAAAGGAAACCAAATATGCAAATCACCTCAGTGTACTAAGGAGTCATCTGAGGGAGGAAATCAACCAGGGCTCTGAGAAAGAGAAACAGGCAACCCCATTGTCTACTAGGGTTGAACCCTAACCCTGAACAACACCTTGCCCAAATGAGAGGAGCGATTAAGAATGGGCTGGTACAGTGAGCAGACTTGGCCCATGCACTTGACTTTTACAGGCCTCTTATGCACAGGTGTTTCACAGGTATGTCTTCCTTAGGGTAAGAAAACAGGCATTCCAAGGGTGGGGGTGGGATGTACATATGAGGGAACACTTGAGAATGCAAGGGCTCTTAATGAATCTCAAAACCAAGGAGGCCAGCACCAACCTTCATGGCTATATGCCAGTCCACTTTCCTGAGCCATCCCCCACACCCTGTGACAGGGGCCCAACCCTCCCCACATCCTGTTCTCAGAGAACACGTGGCTGCCTGGGGAAAGATAATGTCATTACCACACTTCCCCTCTGTGGAGGAGGATCTGGTTGACTGGAGAGGGAGCTGGAGTGCTCTGCCTGACCAGGCTAAATAATCTGCCATAAATCTCCTATTTTCACAGATAGGGACAGGAAGAATGACTAGATAATACTTAGAGGATCTTCATAGTGAAGGATCCATACCAACACATAAATGGTGATAGTTCAACTTGCTTCCAGAAGAATGAACTTTCTAGGAAAAATGCAAACTGGCTACTTTTCTTACATTTCAAGATTGGAGGGCAACATGCCAATGTTTTTCTTTGACTAATGAACCAGAAAATACAAAAACACAATAAAATTATATCTTCAAAAGGCTCTCAAGTGTCACATTTGGGTTTTAAAATCCAGCACTGGTCTTTCTGCTAAAGCAGCACAATTTCATAGGCGTAGAGGGGGCACTGGTCGACTTGGAAAAAAAATTAGTTCAAACCCATAGGAGCAGTGGCTTCAACAAACTCAGGGTGGTGAAGGAGCACCACAGCCTCACTCATTGCTGAATGTCTTCACTTCTCTCCAACCAGCTCATGCTCTGGCTCCCCTTTAACTTCCCCTCCCAGCCTATAAATATAGCAAAGAATGTGGCTGAACATTCCTTCTGAATATTCAGGGAGGGCCTCCTCAAGGATCCAAGGTGAGAAGTCAGAAGGCAGATGTCATTCCTCAGCACTGCTTCACTGAGCACACTGACCTTCAGCACAACAGGACCCTTGGCTGGGCTTATAAGGGGGCCTCCCGCTTGCCACAACTAAGCAGGGTGTTCCTAACTCCCACTCAACCTGCTCGCCTGCACACCTAACACTGGAGCTCAGTTTAATTCAGAAGCCTTAGGAAAATATTTTCAAAAATACCTACCTCCATCCAGGTGTGATGTGACTCTGTGGAGCTATATGTCTTTTTGGAAAAGTCAATTGTGGGGACAAACAGAAAGGGAGGGAAGAGGGTTTACAAGAAAACACATGACATCCAACTTAGTAGTTTTGGGGCTTCCATAGCTTGAGATAACTTCTCTAAAAGCTGGCTCTTTTTTTGTTGATAAAGCCACTTCTTGCCTTCTAAACCACAAGCTCACCTACCAATTTACTGAGACCAGTAAAAACTGTTTAACCTATCCAACAACAATACCAGCATCTTTAGCACCCTTCCCCCACCACAAACGTTTACTTTCACACACCCCAGTACTGAGGTGAACATGCATGAACCCACCGAGCTATCCTATACATATAGCAGTTGTCTGAGGAACAAAAAGGTCCTCTCCATTGCCCTAACTTACATCTAGTTTCTTCAGAAAGGAACATGAAACCAGTCCACCAGAATCTCTACAGAAATTACCAACAGCTTCTCAAATGGTCTAGGCAATATACATTATCCTACAATCCAAATAAAACTATATATTGACCTATAATTGTAGTAGAGTTTGGGAAATCAAATAAAGCTACTCCTTAACCTACCTCAGATGTTTCAAAAAAGATCCACACCCCTAAAATACTGTGCGTGTGTGCGGCGTGTGTGTGTGTGTGTGTGTGTGTGTGTGTGTGTGTGCGCGCGCGCGCGCACATTCATATGCATGAATAGTGGTGATTTGTCTCAAACTCTTCAACCTCCTGCCACTGACTCCTAAGCTCTGAGATTACGGGTTTTTGCCTCCATATCTGGCTGAAAGAACATTTTGGTAGAGGGAAGCAATATCACAGAATGTGGGACTTGCCCTTCTATGTAGTGAAGGTAGTGCCAGAAATAATCAGAAACTATGGAAACAACAAAGGAAGGACATCCAGGCCATAATGGGAGATTTCTAGACAAGGGAAATATCTAGGCAGATTTCCTCACTCAAAAAAAATTTTTTTTCTCATTTATTTCATTGTGTGCATGCACAGCATGTGTGTGGAGGTCACAGGACAATTTTTGGGAGTCAGTTCTCTTCTTCCATCATGTGGGTTCTGGGGATTGAATTCTGGTCAGCAGTCTTGCCAGCAAGCGCCTTTACTCACTGAGCCATCATGCTGACCCATCTAGGCAGATTTCAAAACAGCTAACATGTTCTAAAGGATAAGACTATCCCAGGAAATCGGTTTAATGGAAAAGGGAGCTTATGAGGTTCTGCAGAGACCACATGCAGGAGGATCCAGGACAAAGAAAAACAATGCATGTCTTCTAAATATCAGAGAAACATAAGGGAAATGAAAACCAAGTTAAATAATAAGCCTTTCTCATTTCTCAGCTCCCAAACCTTTCCAGATTCTATCAGAAGAGAATAAATTTGAGACCTTACCAATTTTGTATTAGGTACCAGTTCATCAGAGTTCAGGGAGAGGTGTGTCACAAGCAGAGACAGAAATGCTTAAAGAAAAAGCCAGGCAAGATAGGCTAATGCAGAAAATTGAAAGGAAATTGACTCTGTTCACACTGCCTCACAAGGTCACGAGGTACTAGCTTGGCATTGCAAGCACTCCCTGCCCTAACACCCACAGACCTCAGGGATACTATTCTACAAAACTGAGGGTACCTACTACAATACATATTCAATTCATATGCAGAACCTGTCTTATTACAGGCATAGATATGCCCCCAAATGGAGGCACAACCAGGACAAGATCCCTTAGATCTCTTCAGCCTCACCCCTTCATCCCCCTAAACACACACACACACACACACACACACATACACACACACACACACACCCCAAGTGAAAGCTATCAACACAGCATGGGCCTGGGGGTGGGTCCCAGCCAAGGTTCCCTAGTTTCTTCAGAGGAACAGAGATTCTTCAATTTCACAAACTATTTTGCTCTCTTGACTAGGTCTGCATTCTTCATCCTGCCCACCCCAAAACCATTGTTTCTACCCGAAGGTCTCATATACCTCTTCTTTTTTCCCTACTCCCTCATCTTGGGGTTTTCAAGCCTCCCAAAGTTGGAGATCCTCTTTGCAAAGTAACAAATACACCAGATTCTATGGCACTGGAGAAATGGCTCCACCGCTAAGAGCACTGGTTGCTCTTACAGAGGACCCGGGATGGATTCCCACACCCACATGACAGCCAACAACCATTTGTAACTCCAGTTCCAGGGGATCCAATGCCCTCTTCTGACCTCCACAGGCATTACACAATACGAGTGCACCTACCTACATGCAGGCAATACATGCATACACATAAAATAAAAATAATAAATAATAAATTCTTAAAAATACACTAGATTCTCAAACTGTTTGTCTTTCTACCCAACAAGCACCAGCAGATGACATAGGGAGATGTATGTTCATCACAGATCAGATCAGTTATGGTCATCACTGGTTCAACTATCAGTTTAAGAAAATCATCTAGGCACACAAACTTGACTCGACAGGCCTTAACTTATATGACAATGCATGAAATTCAGTTGGGGGTAGTGAGGGGTGCAGATAACAGGAGGAGGTCTAAATGCGATTAAGATGTATTGTACGCTGGGCGTGGTGGCACACGCCTTTAATCCCAGCACATGTGAGGCAGAGGCAGGTGGATCTTTGTGAGTTTGAGGCCAGCCTGGTCCACATAGTGAGTTCCAGGACAGCTGGGGCTAAAAGAAGACCCTGTCTCAATAAAAGACAAAAAAAGATGTATTATAAAAATCACAAAAATTCAATAGAAATATTTATTGAACAAAATCATACAAAGCTACTGCAGTCCAGGGAATACACTTACAATTTAGAATCAGAGCCTAACCAGGGTCCTGAAACTGTTTGATCTTAAATACTTAGTAATATATGATAAAAGAGATTTGGTATCTCTAGGACATTATCAAGTACCTGGCTAGGCTAGGCATAGTCTCATATTCAAGCACTTTGTCTCATAAATCACAATGAAGTGAGTATCCTGATAGTGGTAGATAGCTTCAGTTGTCAACGTGACACACCTGGGAAGAGGGAACCTCAAATGAGGAACTATTGCCATTGAATTGGCCAGGGGCCATATCTGTAGGCTTTTCCTTGATTGTTGAGTACTGTGGGAGGGTCCAGCCTACTGTGGGCCATGTCACACACACCCCCACACACAGGTGGTCCTGAGTTGTATAGGAAAACAGGCTGAACACAGGCCAGGGGAGGAAGCCAGTAAGCAGTGTTCCTCCATTGTCTGTGCTTCAGCTCCTGCCCCTAGGTTCCCACCGTGAGTTCCTCCTACCTTGACTTCCCTCAATGATGGACTCTGCTCTAAGCCAAATAAACACTGCCCTCCACAAGTTGGTTTTGGTCAGTGTTTTATCAAGCAATAGAAAGCTAGCTAACCAAAAATTTTAGTTATCTGAACTTTAATGATGGGAGAACTGAGTGTTGGAAGTTAAAATGCTATACTCCAGGTCTTACAGCTACAACTAATGGTTAAGAATTATTCTAGAAGTAGGCTTACTTCATTGACCTATGCCAATCACCTTCCTTTCCCTCAAATTATCTTACTATTGACCAGAACCAAGATCCTGAAAAAGTCACAGGATGATCTGAGGCAATTCCACTTGGAATGATCCCATCTGTCATCTGAAAGTCATTCACTGACTACCCACTTATGTTTTAGTGCTACAATGCAGAAGCATCTTTGCATATTTCTTGCAACTACTCCTTTCCTGGGATAGAGTTACAAGGTTTTGGAAAAAGGAGGTGAGAGAAGCCTTGATGAGTACTGCTCCCTTCCTTATGATTTGGATATAGCCACTGGTCAGGAAGCCCAGTGGGTTTGTCTGCCAGGCTTAGTAAACTATATCTGACACTACAGTTCTAGGAGAGGCAGGCATAGCAGCAGCAGGGAGAATAGAAGGTATTCCTAGAAGACTTGAATCAAATCCTCTTACAACTGTGACCTTTACGGGAGGATAACTTGGCCTTGGCACCGTACTTCCTCCACTACATGATTCCCAAAGACTCAGCACACTATGACTGCTCAAACAGGCATGCATTCAAATAACCACACAACACCTGACACAGTACATTAAGTATAAGGACTATAAAGGAGCTGTGAATGCCTCCCTGGCTGCATAGGCCTACCACTAGAGCAAAACTGGAATATCACTCCCACAATTCAAATGATGTCTTCCTCCAAAAGTGTTCAGTATTCCTTCTGTGCAGAGTGATCTCACAACAATACAAAAAAGGCACCTTCTGAAAAAGATGTGCTACATTTAAGATAACAAAGTCAGGAATGGAGGAAGAAGGAACAGGAAGAGCTGGCTATAGTCCTAGAACCCCCTGTTGAATACAGCTTTGGACTTTCATGTTTGTTTTCAAATCTCTCTAATTACTATCAACAGCAGCTGCATACTTACCAGATTTGGGGCCATCTGTGATGAAAAGCAAACTTATACAAAAGAACAGTGAACTAGAGGAATGCATCATCTACAGGTTTTTTCATACTCGAAGGATACAATTTTCATTCTAACCTTAGTTAACTATAACCTTCAACTGTACCCAGAGGGAGATAGAGAAGTTTAGTTCACTGGTAACCAACATGGACGAGATTTATGATTTGCAACAAGTAGCCTAATCATAATACGGAACTGAAAGACTTACACTGTCTCTGGTTTAAGAAAGAGGTGACTGACTATAAAGGACTCGTGGGCATAGAAGAAATGGATAAAGATGGGTATGATGTATAAACATGCTATCTAAGCTGCTTGGAAGGCTGAGATGGGAGACTCTTTGAGACAGCATGAGCAGCACAGTGAGACCCTTTCTCAGGAAAAAAAGTGCATTTATAATCAATTAGTAGTTCAAAGTATAGTTTATCAGGGGTTAGCAAACTGTTTCTTTGGGCGACATACAGTCTCTGCTGCATCTTTTTCTTTATAATACTTTTCTTATTAGTTTTTTAAAATTAGTATAGAGGAACTGGAGAGATGGCTCAGGGGTTAAGAATAGTGGTTGTTCTTGCAGAAGGCCTGGAGTTCAAATCTCAGCACATACATGGCAGCTAACAACTGTCTGTAACTCCAGTCCCAAAGGATCCGACAGCCTCTTCTGACCTCCTCGGGCATTACATGACACCGGGTGCACTTACCTACGTGCAGGCTTATAATAAACGCATGCACATAAAATAAAAATAAAAATAAATTTAAAGTTAAAAAAAAACGTAAAACCCAGGAACCACATGAGAGAAAACATGCAGTATGGATATGTTGCTTAGTAGGATTTCCAGCTCCATCCATTTTCCTGAAAATCTCGTAATTTCATTTTTTCTTACAGCTGAATAAAATACCACTGTGTATATATACCACATTTTCTTTACTCATCTGTTGAAACAAACCTAGGATGGTTCTAGTTCTTGGCTATCATGAGCCACGCAGCAATAAACATGAATGTACAACAATGGTCTTACCCAGAGCTGAAACCTGCATGCTACAATACTGACCTGCTAATAAGATGTGCCCACTGGTGCAACAGTGGTGGAATGGTTATAAAAGTAACCAACTGCTTTGTGATTGGATATGAGGCCTACTTCACAGGAAGGATTTCATGTCTGGTACTTTAAATCTGGTCAAAAGCCTGTGACTGGGGAGATCATAGGCCCCCAGGGGGACATACTGTTGTTGTTTTGTTATATGGTCATGCTGTCAAACTATATTCTAAGTATTTACATTTTATACCTGTAGATTTGTGCTGTTCTCAGCTTTGGTCAGAGAAGCTTCTTTTTGCAGTAAGTAGTGGCTAATGCAAAACACACAACTGACCAAAGTGCCAAGTGTAAATAGCACTGAGTGCTCAGCTGTGGATGGGTGATTTATAACAACCTCCTACCACCCAAGGCTTAGAAACATAGCAGAGAGGGGGGAAAAAGAGATAAGAACTGGTGGATGGCAAGAACTTTGAAAGCTCACTTTTAGACATAGCATGGCTGTTGAACACATCAACTAACAGCAGGTGTGTGTACCTGTTCAAGATCAAGCTAGTCAAAATTCCAGCATGGATGGGGCAGGGGCCCCAAGGCCCCTCCACTAACAGAGGAGCTTTGGCTGCTGAGGGAGGATCACTCTCCTTTGAGGACACAGCCACTGGTAGGTTGCTCATGCCCCAGTGGATGACTCCACACCCATGTGCATATGGGCAGCACTAATTGTACTCAGGAAGTTATTAATAACAATAAAAAGTAGGACATAAAGTTGGGAGGGATACAGGGCAGAAGGTACTAGAATTGGAGAGAGGAAGTAGTATAAATGTATAAAATATTATTTGTAAAAGCATAGGTACAAGTATCTCTGTGGTAGGACTTAAGAGTTCTTTGGGTATGTACAGGAGTGGTAGAGCTGAGTCATTTGGTAGTTCTATTTTTACTTTTATGAGAAACCTCCACATTAATTTCCAAAGTGACTGCACTGACACGCCCATAAAGGTTCCCATTTTCCCCCACATCTTCACCAGAATTTGTTGTCATTTGCTTTTTTTAATAACCATTCTGACTGGGGTAAAGTGGAATCTCTAAGTAGTCTTAATTTACATTTCCCTGGTGGCTAAGGATGTTGAACATTTTTTAAATGATGTTTATTGGTGGGATGGAGAGCTGGCTCAGAAGACACCTACCTGCTGCCAAGTCTGAAGCTGAGTTTGATCTCCAGGGCCCACATGGTGGAAGAAGGAAAGAAACTCCACCAAACTGTCCTCTGACCTCTACAAGCACGTTGTGGCATGCATGCCCCCCAACACACATATACATACTGCCACACACATACAAAATGAATAAAATGTAATGAAATACAAAATATAATAAAATTTTTAAATGGAAATGTATAAAAACATTTATTGGACTTTTGGGGTGTTTTTTTCTTTTTTTCGTTTTTGAGAAATGCCCATTCAATTCATTAGCTCGTTGACTGGAAGGCTTTGTGTGTTTAATTTATGTATTTCTAGGTCAGGCGTGGTGGCACATGTCGTTAATCCTGGCACTCATGAGGCAGAGGCAGGCAGATCTCTGTGAGGTTGAGGCCAGCCTGGTCTACATACCCAGTTCCTGGCCAGCTGGGGCTACAGGGAGATCCTGTCTCAAAAAGAAAAAAAAAAGTACAGTTCTTTATATATTCTGGATTTTAACCCCCCTTGTCTGAAGTACAGCTGGCAAAGTTTTTTCTCCCATTCTGTATGCTGATTCTTCACACCAGTAATTGTTTCCTTTGTTATGCAGAAGGTTTTTAATTTGATATGACCCCATATGCCAATTCTTTGGGGGTATTTTCTGTGCTATCGGAGTCTTTGTCAGAAAGTTTTTTCCTGTGCCTACATCTTGAAGTATTTTTAAATTGTAAAATCCACAGGCTAGGAGAGAGTTGTCTGTGCAGTATCTGTTACAAAAGTGAGAGGACCTGGGCTTCATCTCCAGAACCCATGTAAAATGCTGGGCATGAGGGGGAGAGAAATAAGAGGCTCCTTGGGACTTGCTGGCTAGCCAGCCTGGCCCAATCTGTCAGATCCTGGTGAGCAAACTTGTCTCAAAAAACAAGGTGGACAGCACCTGAGGAACTGACACCTGATTTTTGACCTCTGGCACCCAAGCAGATTACAACACACACACACACACACACACACACACACACACACACACACACACTTTAAAGAAATAAAATGTTTGTTCAGTTTGTTACTTGGTTGGCTGAATATTTTTGAGACAAGTTCTCACTACGTAAATAAGGTTGAGCTCAAATTCACTATATGGATGTCTCAAACCTGCCCTAAAAATTCTCTTCATGGTGCTAGAGAGATGGCTCAGTGGTTAAAAGCACTTGGATGCTCTTGCAGAGGACCTGGAGTTCAGTTCCCAGCACCCACATGGTGGCTAACAATCATCTGTAACTCCTGTTCCAGAGAATATGATGCCCTCTTCTGGCTTCTGTGGTCCCTGTATGACATGACTACCCTTGCATACATCCAGGCAAAAGTCATGCACTCATAAAATAAATATAACTAAGTCAAAAATATTTTAGACTCTCTTCACATTCTCTTTTCCAAAGATGGAGAGCAGGGGTTGTATCTAAATGTTAGCCAAAAATGACTAGCCCACATGTCAGAAAATCATACAGAGTAGTGTACTCCCTATGAAAAGGCATTGGGGGAAAATGGATAACTTAGTCAACTAAAAAAATCTTCCCTTGGAAGTTCATCTATTAAGAAGGCATTGGACCAAGCTAATCCTCCCAATAGCAAGGCCCAGACAAGGGAATGAACTGTGGGTTAGCTGGTGGTAGGGGGCTTCTGGCTCAGATCCTTGACCTTAGAAAGCAACCAGCATACATGGAAGAAGAAAGAAGCAAGAAGTAGCCCCCTCTCAGCTTGCCTATTAAGGCGAGGGCTCAAGAAAACAAAGTGTTTATTAATGCATGCTTTTGTCTTCTAGTCCCCTCAGAAAAAGTTTGGAGAAGGTTAGGGTGACACAGATCAGTGGTAGAACACCTGCCTAACATGTGCAAGACCTTAGTTCGATTCCCTAGTATGACCCAAAAAGAAAAAAATGTTTAGTCAGGTGAGGTAGTGCATGCCTATAATCCCAGCACTTAGATGATAGAAGCAGGGGGATCTGGAGTTCAAGTTCATCCTCAGGTACATATCAAATTCAAGACCAGCCTGGGCTACATGAGAGGTTTATTTCTCAAAAAAATTAAAAACAGAAGGTTCCAAGGATAAAATATCAAGTTGGAGAGGCCAAACTTAGTGGGAAGTAGCTAAGAGTAAAACCAATACCAACCACAAAGCCCCAAGGCTGAAGAACTTCATTTGAGTGGTCAATACTGTATTCAAGCCTTTCTTCTGTGACTAGGTCTGGGATACAATCTGGTTGGGCATTTCTCTCAAGGGACTAGAGGAGAAAAAGTCATTCAGACATGTTCACATTCTGACTTCCTACTGTAGCTCCTAAGGTGTCTCTCCTATGAAAAAAACAGTGAACCAAACAGTGGCACAGGCGTGTAATCCTAACCTTCAGAAAACTGAGGCAGGTTAATGTGAGTTAAAGGCCAGATTGGCTCATAGTGAGGCTTTGTGTCAGAAAAATGAGAGGAGGAGATGGGAATGCAGGAAAGGAGAGGGGTGGTCCTTTGGATAGTGGTAAGAAAAAAAATCCCAAAGTATTCTCTTCATTCTGCTTTTGTTCATCATTAATCACCTTGCCATGACCCTGAGAAGACAAGCTTATGCTCGAGTCAGGGTGCTGCACATAAAACAGCAAGAAAACAATCATGGACAACATTCTGATATGGTGCCAGGGTGTATGCAATAACATGATGCACATTGAACACACAGCAGCAGCATGGGCTAGGAACTAGTAGAGGCTGATCTATATGAGTGGACCCCACTCTCTAGTCAGGTATAAAGGCTACCCAGTTAAAGCAGGAAGTAGAGAACAAGCAGTCTTCAGTTTCCAAGCATTCTGCCTTGGAAACAAGACAGAGACTCAGCCCAGCACTTCCATTTAGAGCTGAGGAGTGAAGTCACCACGTCCTTGGCCTCTTACTCACCAACTGCGTGTGATGTTCCTACTAACTGAATGCCTTGGTGCTCACAGCATTACTCACCTCCCATCCTGTGCTATACTCCCCCCCACACCCGTGCTCAATTCTGCAACATGCCCAGACAGTGAACTCACTCTCCAAAGAGCGCTACTCATCTCTTGTGGGTCTAGCTAATTGTTCTGAACCCCACACCTTTTTCCAGCACATATGGGTTGGGGTGCTACAACTCCCATCTCCTCTAACCCTGCCCAGGTTTAGAGGATTCCCAACAGAGTTATTAAAGCCACTGCTACCTCCAGCTATGACACTGTGAAGAACCCAGAGTAAAGTATTAAGTCAGCTCAACTTTTTCCATGCTATGTGTGCCCTGGCACAGGCCTCTCCTTTCTCAGGTTGTTTTCTTGCAAGTAACAAAGAAAAGCTCCCATTAGAGAAGTTATCTTAACTTCTTTCCAACATTGGGATCCCTTAGGAGAATTCATTAACAACACTGATGCCCATAGTCCTTATCCATACCAACTGTAGCTTCTAAAAATTGCCAAGACCCACTGCACAAGCAAATTGGGACTTTCGCAAGCACAAGGTCAGAAGACAGGAAGTCTATAGCTGCCTCCATGCAAAACTCAGCTCTCCACTATAAAAATAGGTTATTTCACAGGGCGTGGTGGCACACGCCTTTAATCCCAGCACTTGGGAGGCAGAGACAAATAGATCTTTGTGAGACTGAGGCCACCCTGGTCCACATAGTAAGTTCCAGGTCAGCTGGGGCTACAGGGAAACCCTGTCCCAAAAAGGTAAAAAAAAATTTAGTAAGTAAAAAGGTCAGTTCTAACAAGTAACTTCCAGCTTCATTCTAGAGACAGTAAAGTCATGAGTTTAAATCTCCATCACACTATTTTGGGGGTTGTTTGAGACAATGTCTGGCTATTTATCCCTGGATGACCTGCTACTCCCTAGGTAGCCCAGGTTAACCTTGAACTTACAGCAATCCTCCCGACTCAGCGTTCTGGGTGCTGGGATTCCAGGCACGTACCCTGTACACCCAGTACAGCCTTTTTATTTCTGCAGTGTTAGGAATCTAGTTGAAGGCCTGGCACATGCTACGCAAGCGCTCCATGATTAAGCTACTTTGTCAGCACTAATTTCTCCCCGTTAACCCATGTGTCAAGTCCACAGTGAAAAATATTAGCAAATATCATCACTACCAAATACCATCTGTCTCTATCATCTTTCATTTTAGAAATGATTCAGTGAATGAGTGGATCAAGTAAGTGGAGAAAATCTGAACATGTTAGCACATGACAGCATGTGGAAGGCTGAGTCAAGAAGATCAGGAGTTCAAGGTCATCCTTAGCTAAATAGTGATTTCATGGCCACTCTGAGCTATCGGTACCCTGTCTCAAAATTAAAAAGAAAAAAGAGAGAGAGGAGAGGAGCCAGGGGAGAGGAGAGGAAGAGGAGAGAAAAGGAGGAAATGAAGGGAAGGGAAGGGAGGGAGAGAGAGAGAGAAAGGAAGGAAGGAAAGGAAAGGAAAGGAAAGGAAAGGAAAGGAAAGGAAAGGAAAGGAAAGGAAAGGAAAGGAAAGGAAAGGAAAGGAAAGGGAAAGGGGAAAAGGAAAGGAAACTGGAACAATGTTCATATTTCTACTAAGGTACAAGACCCTACATTAGTTAGGTCTAAGAAAACTAAGCAATTCTCATTTGGTAACAAGCAACTCTACCTGTGCATGACAAAACCAAGTAAGTTATTGGCTCAACCAGATGGAAAGGGCAGCTAGGCTTGAAAGGAGTAGTCTGACACTACAAGTGGGTGACACAGGAAGCCAGCTGCAAAACAAGTCAAGCCAGGCCTAAGGCAAACAGAACACAAACAACACAACAGATGGCCATTCCCACAGAGCCCCCAACTGCTAGAATTCTCTCTCAATTTCATTCTGACTCACAATTTTAAAAGAGAGACTGAAAGAGAGGAGCAGCTACTGGAATGGGGAAAGGGCCATGCATTTAAAGCTGAATCTTCATTGCTAGCCTCAGAACTTTGGCCTAACCACGACTACAAATTAAGTATAGGCCTTTATGAAGAAACATTTATCTCCCTGTCTCACATTCCAAAGTCTACATTCCAAAACTCATATTCTTCCTCCCCTTTGAGTAGTAACTCTATTACTCATTAGAAAATAATCTCTGTAGAGTCCCCTAATCTCTTTTGAGCCTTGATTTCCCTATATGAAAAGTAGAAATAATTCCTAATCTGCCAACTAGAGAATTATTATCAAATGATATATTAATAACAATTTTTAAAAGAGGAGGGCTTCACAGCTACAAAGCATGCTGCAAATGTAAAGAATCAGCAGCTCTTGGGTGAGAGGGTTGTTTGCTCATTTTATCCAGGCTGGCAAGAGGGCATGGGATGTATCTCAGTTGGCTTGGCTAGCTCACACAAAGTCCCTGGATTCCTTCAATCCCCAGCACCTCATAAACCAGGTGTAGTGGCATAGGAATGTAATCCCAGCACTCAGGAAGTAGAGTCACGAGGATCAGAAATTCAAAGTCATCCTTGACTATACAACAAGTTCAAAGCCAGACTGGGCTATACGAAACTCTATTTTAAAAAGTCAAATAAGAAAGCAAGAAAGTTGGGGGCACTGGGTACAGAACAATACCAGCAAGCCTGTAAAGGAGCTTCTTTAATTCATATCCGACTTGGCTCTTTCAAATAGGGAACTAACTATAAACCAGGCTGCTCCCTCCCAAAGATCTAACTACATCTCAATTTCCTAACCCTAGAATTTCCCTTTCTGAGCTGTTCAATAGCTAGAGAATCCTGCCCAAAAAGGGCTCTAATGTCTTTCAAGATTTTCTTCAGGCTTGGCTCTTCATCCCAAAGGCTAAATTCCAATAGAGTACTTGAGAGAACTACTCAAATGTTCCCTTGAACACAGTCCCTACAGGGCACACTCACACAAAGTCTAGGTTGCCTCCCTTTTAATTTCTATCTCATAACTTTGTCAACAAGTCCTGAGTTCTGCACCTAGAGGGATCAATGAAGGTGCAAATGACTTAGAAAGAAGAAGCCCATGCTTATCCTTGCTCTAGATCCCAATGTTCACCATTTTCTTTTTGATTAAGAACAGTTATCCACTTCAGCTTTAAAATGGGTTAATGATCCCAGTACTTAGGGAGTAGGGCAGAGAGAGGAGAATCACTGGAAGTTCAAGGCCAGCCTGGTCTACATAGTGAATTCTAGGCCAGTTAGGGTTACACAGCAAGACCCTGTCTTAAAAACAAAGAAACAAAAGGGTATGCAGCAAAAGCAATCTATCTAATCACTTTACTTTGGAAATTTGAGGGAACATATTTACTCAACTGATTACATCGTGTTTGAACAATCACTTGAAAGAGCCGACATAGTTTACATCTCTTGTAGTCACATGGCTTAGGTCAAGTAGGAGATTTCAGAGCTGATTATATGGCAATGCCTCATTGGTCCCAAATGGTCTATTAATTATCTGATCCAAAGAAGCAAACTTTTCCTGACAACTGAGTATTACAAACATTCTTAATGGTAAGTTGAATGTTTTTCATCTGTGCTCTACTGACTTTTGTCATCACAGGATGTTAAATAATGATTTAAACTTTTCTGAGCATTTGAATCCTATACGCTTGATTTCTACAGCACTAACATTTGAGAGCTTTCCAATTTTACCTTATCCCACTTGTCCACCAACTCTGATGCTAGCATGATCATCCTCACTTTACCAATAGGGGGAAATGAAGTTGAGGGAAGTTAAAGGACTACCCTAAGGTTGTACAGCCATTAAGTATGGAAACATTGACCATCCCACAAGCCTAGCCTACAATAAGTACCTGGTGCTACTCTAGATGCAAATCTTCTTATATAGCACCCGCTCCCAAAAATAAATGCTTAAAAATGTCATTCTCACTGAGGGTGTAATTTGAGGATAGAGCATTCACGTAGCATGCACAAGGCCCTGAGTTTAATCCCCAGCACATCACACATACATGAAAAATCCTAAACCATGGTCCTTTCTGGGCATAGATGCACACACCTGTTATCCCAGGACTTGGGAGCTGGAAGAAGGAGGATCAGAAGTTCAAGGTCAGCCTTAGCTACATATCAAGTTCCAGATCAGTCAGAGCTACTTACCAAGACACTGTCTCAGAGAGAGGGAGGGGTGAGGTTGAGAGGAAGAGGGAGAGGGAAAAAGAGAGAGAAAGGGGGAGATCTTTTCCGTTCTCCTTCTGGAGGCTAATCTCAGATTTTTGCTCCTGTGCTTGACAAGGATTCAGAAAGTTCCAATGCTGTAAGCCACTTCCTGTTTGTCTAAAGAGGAAGGCAATAATGGCTGCAGTGGCCTGTAGGCCCAGCACAGCCAGGTCAACCTCTTGTGGGAGCGGCTCCTGGATTAAAGGCAGGACAAATAGAAGCTCTACTCTACTCACTGTGGAAGTCTGGCAGCTAAAAAGACCAGAGAAGGGTGGGGCCTGTCAGGAGTGGGAGGGGGAGCCAGCATTTCTGGTAATTCTGCTTTTCCTCTCCTAACTTTGTGTCTTCAGAATGATCAATAGCCTCAAATTAGCAACTTTGTAAGACTAGGACCGGCAGCAAATAGGCTACATGGTTTTAAATATATATTAATATTTATTTATTTGCATTTATTAATTTGTATTTCGTGAATCATCATCTCCCTCAACTCAGTGGCTCAGGCACATGTGAGCACTCTGCAAAGTTCAAATTATGGCTAAATGGACCAGATTCCTAGAAAGCACACTGTAAGAGGAAAAGAGAAGAGATTTTAATGTAGGTTCACTGCTAATGGACAGGCTTGCTCAATGCTCCTCTAGAGAAAATGCTAAAGGCACATGCCCATCAACATACAAGTATATACACTCACAATTGTTTCTTTCATCTCCATCAGCCCACAGTCTCCTGAGGACTAGGCTTCTCATTTAGGTACTACCTAGAAGCAAATGACTACTCCAAACCGGCAAAACCACAAAACAGGGAATGGTGGGGGGGCATCTTAAACATAGGAAGGAGACTTCCCTTATCATCATTTACTCCCCTAAGATCCATTTTGACACATGAAATCACAGTAATTTCTCCTCTGATCTGAGCACGGAATGGGAAGCAACCTTCACCATCCTTCATTCCATTAGAAGTGGCCACAAAGCTTTTTTCCTCGGCAAGCAAGTGTTCATGATGTGAGTATGGTCTATGCAAGGCATAGTGACCCACACTTGTAATCCCAGCACTGGGGAGGTGAAAGCAGGAAGATCCTAAATTCAAGATCATCCTTGGTTACACACCAGATAGGAGGTCAAGCCTGGGTTACGTAGGACTCTGTGGGGGAGGGTAGAGCACAGAGGGAGGAGAGAGAGGGAGAAAGGGGGGCGGGAAGAAGGGGAGAGAGAAAGAATGCACTCTTTGTTTGTGGGGATCTTTTTGAGATAGGGTCTCCCTGTAGCCACAACTGGCCTAGATTCGCTATAGGGATAGGCTGGCCTCAAACTCACAAAGATACACCTGCCTCAGCCTCCTGAGTGCTGGGATTAAAGGCATGAGCCGCCACACCCAGCAGAATATACTCTTTTTACGTACAGAGTTTAAGAACATTTCTTAATTTGCTTATTAGTAAACCCATCCAGAATTTAAAATCTGATTTAATCAGCTAGCCACCACATAGCTAAGGAGTTTTTCCCTATTTATGTGGGGAAAAACAAAGTTGCAAAAAATACAGATTAGTGTCACATGAATGTTTAGAAGTTCATGTATGTAAATGTATTGCAAATAGTCTGCATTAGCTGGATGTAACAGCACACACCTGTAATCCCAACAAAGCAGGCTAATGTAGGAAGATCAAAAGTTCAAGAACAGCCTGGGCTTCATGAAGAGATCTTCTTGGGAGGGAAGAAGGGAGGGAGGGGAAAAGAAGAAAGGAAAAAGAAAGGAGAGAAAGGGAAGGAAAGAGAGGAAAGAGAGGAAGCAAGCAAGGAAGGAAGGAAGGAAGGAAGGAAGGAAGGAAGGAAGGAAGGAAGGAAGGAAGGAAGGAAGGAAGGAAGGAAGGAAGGAAGGAAGGAAGGAAGGAAGGAAGGAAGGAAGGAAGGAAGGAAGGGAAGGAAAGAAAAGGCTTGGTCTACATTCACATTAACTAAAAATGGTTCTCTCTGGAAGGTGTGCAATCAGGAGCATAAGACAGACTACATTTTTCAGCTTTGTTTCATTTCTTTTCATTTGTTTGCTTGTTTGCTGGCCTGAAATTCACTATATATATGAGTCTGCTCTCAAATCTATGATTCTCCTGCCTCTGCCTCTGCCTCTGCACTGTTGGAATTACAGGTGTAATTCAAGTCAAGTCACATCTGGCACTTCTGGCACAAGCCTGTATGTAATCCCAGACATTCAGGAGACTGAAGCAGCAAAATTTCTATTTCAATGCTTCCTTAGGCTACTGAGCCTGTTTAAGGGCATCCTGGGTAACTTAGTGAGATCCCGTCCCAAAATAAAAAGTATGCATCTTACATGGCAGTACATACCTATAATCCTAGCACTTGGGAAATAGAAGTAGGAAAATCTGAAGTTCAAGGTCATCCTCAGTCACATAGCAAGTTCATGGTGAGCCTGGGCTTCATGAGACAGTCTCAAGAATAATAAATAACAAATAGAAATAAAAAGGAGAAAGAGTGCTGGGGATGTAGTGCAGTGGTAGAGCACTTGCCTAGTATGTTCAAGGTCCTAGGTTGAATCCCTAATACTGGAAGAAAAAAAAGTCAAAACTTGTAAAATAAAAACTATCTTTGCTTAAATCTCTCCTGAAAACACTCTGTCTATTAACATTCTTGGTATAGTGTCTACCTAAGCACTGGAAAACAGGTGGAAAATATCCTTTTAAAACAAAGAGACTATGGGACATGGTAGTACATACCTTTAATCACAGCATTCAGAAGGCAGTAGCAGGTGGCTCTCTGTGAGTTCAAGGTCAGCCTAATCTACATAGCGAGTTCCAGACCAGCCAGCACTACATAGTGAGACCCTGTCTCAAAAATATATATAAAAAATAAACAGCAACAACAACAACAACAAAAAGGCAACCTTCACAGATTCTATTTTATGACATGCAAGTTTACCTGCTAAGCTTCAAACTATACCTCCCAAATGCTAACCACATTTCTATCTCAGAAGTGAGTGGAAGAAAAACCCCTCTATTACCAATAAAATAATCCTACTCTGACCAAAACATATCCAAATCGTCAAAAATAGGCAGCTCTTGACCCCTTAGGCAGCCTTGGTGGTTGTGGAGACAGTAGCAATAGCTACTGGCTACTCCAAAATGATGATCTTTAGGTCTTCCCTCCTAACCAACCTGTTTGTGCCTGGCTCTGCTCTTCCCTGAACACAAGAGCCAACTGTGTTCCTAAACTTGAGGGGACAAACGTCTTAGCATTAGATTACACAATTCACTCATGCCTATTGGCAGTGCTATAATGAGTACTACACATACAAAAAAATTTTACACTAGGTAATGCTTCAAATATGTACTCTCCAGCCAAATTCTGGGCTGCTTCAGAAAGGCAAATTGAAATGCTTACATGGCTGCCTATTAGACTCTTCTAAAAGTTTTGATTTGAATATCCCGACCCCTCCCACATGAACACTGCCCTACCGTGCTGTATGAAGACATGGAAAAAGGGAGTGGAAATTGGCTGTGATCAAGCTGAATACTCACAGATAAATGGACTCTCCAGGGAACACAAAAAGGGTAACACCTTTCCACTCCCTGATACAACTGGGGCTCCACTCTACCCTTATGACACTAGGTCCATATTCGATGGTTTCCAGTAGACCATGGATCTAAATAAAGGAGTCTAGAAAAGACAACTCCCACTTAAGTCTATTTAATGAATACTGAATATATCTATCCAACAAATATTACTTGAGTAGCCATTCTATGTCAGGTACTATGCTAGATATGGGGCTACATAATGGATAGTGGGAACCCATCTCTATTTTCATGAAGCTTACATTCTAGTGGCCTAGACTTATGTAATGGAAAGAATACAATCCTGAGAGTAGTCTCAACTTCAAGAACAGTTTTACTGCTCCCAACAGGGCTTTTCCTTTCTATCTTTTTTTTTTCCTTTCTGTTTTGTGACAGTCTTATGTGTCCCAGGCTGGCCTCAAACGCACTATGAAGCTAAAGATGACCTTGAACTTCTAATCCTCCTGCCTCCACCTCCTGAGTGCTGGGGTTATAGGATGGACTGCCAGTGATGGGGATCAAAGCCAGGGCTTCATGCTAGCATTCTACTGAGCTACATCCTCAGTCCTACTACATGACTTTGAATAAACCTTTGCCCTTGTGTTTCACAGTTGGCCAAGAATCATACACAGGCTCACATAATTTGCTTCTTTACAAAACAAAACATTAGGGTGGAATAGGGGTCATTGCAAATAGCTATAACAGCAGCAAAAAGCTATGGGTAGTATGTAGTAAAGACAAAAAGAGTGCTATATAAGAATATCCACCCAGGGTTAGGGATATGGTCCAGCTGGTAGATCACTTGCCTAACATCCACAAAGCCTTAAATTCAATCCACAGCACTACATAAACCAAACATGGTGACACATCCCTATAATTCCAGCATCTGGGTGATAGATGCAGGAGAATCCAGAATTTAAGATCATGTAGGGAGTTCAAGGCCAAACTAAGATACAGGGCATCCTGTTGCCAAAAATGAAAGAAATGAATATATCTTCCCTACCTCCAAAGACCTTGAATTATTTTGGATGGTTCCCTCGTAAGATGCTTGCCCAAGACAGGTGGGATGAGCAGGCCTCTGAAAAGTGTATAACCAACGATAGACATTTAACAGTAGACAGCAGACTTGGGGCCAGAAGACCTGAAAGGGTCCCAGCATCACTGCAGCATCTACAAGCATTTCTATCTCTCTATCAAAGGATGTTAGGAAACAGTCTTCTCTAGTACCACTTACCTGATGCTAAAGAGCTAAGGAGAAGGGGGCACCTCCCTCCTGAGTCACTTGTGGCCATTCTTGAACAGGGCCATGCAAGGGCCAGTTGGAGCCATACTGCTCAAATGAATGACAAGATGCTACTTCCTTACATATTTCCTTTTAAAAAGAACTAGACAGTTGGCACCTAAGTGGGGCTTAGGAAAGCGCTAGCATCTCTGCACTCAGAAAGGAATATGATAGGATACACACCAGTGACAGAACTTTAAGAGGCTACTTAGAAGCAGGGCCTGGTGGCTGATGTCTGTTAACCCCAGCACTTGGGTGACTGAGGCAAGAGGACCACTGTGTATTCAAAGCCACCCTGGTACACCTAATGAGCTTCAGGCCAGCTAGGATTACAGAGTGAAACCCTGTCTCAATAAATCAAAATACACAAGAAAACAAAAAGGGGGTAGAACGAGGAACAAGAAGCACAGGTAAGTCAAGACCAGACTAGCTTAACATTTTGTGAACTTACACTCAGCTCTCTCTTCCTTATAGGTACTAATATACCCTCTACTTCTCAATGATGTCTTTCCTCTGTGACTAGTGCCTCATGTATCCTAGCAAGTGCTCATCCCACAATGTGGGATCCCTTACATACAACTGCTGTTGCATCTCCTTCCGTATGTCTGTCACTGAAGAAAGACTGTTCAAAAGGTTTGCCTATGCTGAGCTTCGTGTCACATGCCTGTAATCCTAGTACTCAAGAATCTGAAGCAAGAAAATTTGAGATAGGGTATCACTCTATAGCCCAGGGTAGCCTACCCTGGGCTACAGAGTGACACCCTGTCTCAAAAACACAAAGACAATCTGGGCATGGTGGCTTATCTGTGAGGTGGTACAGGCATATAATCCCAACACATGTCAGATGGATATAGGAGGATAAGGAGTTCAAGCTACTCCTTGATCTTCAGCTACATGATGTTTGAGGCCACCCTGGGTGGAAGGAAGAAAGGGAGGGAGGGAGGCAGAGAGAGAGGGAGGAAGGGAAAGAGGGAGGGAGGGGATTTTCCAACAATGTCCATGTGGAGATGACCACTTCTTGAGGCAAGGGGAGCTAGAAACTTTCAAATCCAAGTTTACTGAAGGAACAAAAAAGTCTAGAAATTCAAGATGTCTGTAAAACCATTCAAGTATCATAGCAGAAGCCCTTACATATTACCCTGGACACACAGAAGATGATGCAACTAATGCTACCTAAAAGTATTAAAGAAAACTTCCAGGAACCTAAGCTCACTGGTGTAAGTGTAGCACAGATGTCCTATACATGAAGCTCTGGGTTCAATACACAGTGCCACCACAGAAAACAATACCCACACATAAGAAGAAAAAGAAAGCTTCAGGTACTAGAGGAAGAAGAGGAGGCAACTGATATTTCAAGCTGAAGGAAAAAGCACAGGTTATGGCTTAAGACATAAAAAAGAGGTATAAGCGTACTTACAATGCTATAGCATAATACTACTGTGGGAGCTGAGTCTTGAAAGGAAATGGGTGGTGCCAGCCACCAAAGGGCCCTTCCCAAATGCCATGCTAAAAGGGTTCAGATTTTGCCATATTCATATAATTGGCAAACACTGGGATTGGGAAGAGTGTATCCTAAAGGGGGAATGGTTAAGTAAATTGTAGCATAGCCACTGGATGGAATTTTATGAAGCCATTAAAATGTTTGGTTTTTGGTTTGTTTTTTATTTTTTTGATAGTCTCAAACTCACTATATAGCTAAGGATGGTCTTGAACTTGATCCCCCTGCCTCCACCTCCCAAGCTGTGGCAGAGTACAGGCATGTGCCACCACACCCAGCTTATGCAGTGCTATGGATAGAACCCAAGGTTTTTTTCACACAAGGTAAGATCTCTACCAACTGAACTACATCACTAGCCCAAAATGTTCATTTTTAAAACTATGACCATCAGTGGCATCCATCCATCCATTCCAGCACTTCAGGAGGCTAAAGCAGAACAATCTTCAAGTTCAAGGCCAGCATGGGCTACAGTGTTAGTTGCAGGCCATCTTGGGCTACCAAGTAAGACATGGTCTCAAAAATAAATAAATAAAATCTAAATAGCATTTAACCAATCTTTGTTTTTAAGTGACGTGTTTACTAGAGGGTAGAGAAACAGCATTTCCTATGTACAAATCGTGCCATACAAAACTAAGATATAAATGTAAGGTGTGACAACACAAATAAGAACTGCTCTGTTCAAGTGGTAGGTTTTTGGAAAATTTACTCTATATGCCATGTTGAGATTTACAAAAAGAGAAAAATACAAAAAGTAAAGCCCCACTCATCTTATTAATTGTATATTCCTTTTCTTTGATTCACCTGCTTCCCTACCCTCCCTCACCAAAAGATGTGCCACCTTCAACTGGCACCCCTACCCCATATAGGGACCATAGGAAGAATGAGGAGCTACCGACAGAGCAGAAATCTCCTTCATGGCCATGAAACCATTGTAGACACTTGCATCCAACAGAATTACCCAGCTTTACCCAACTAAGTAAACTGCCCTAGAAACTTCTTCCTAAAAGAAGACAGGTACCAATACTTCAGTCTTACCCTTCCCCTCCAACAGTTCAGAGTACATGAAGTTCTTGTACATGGTGAATGCCTTGCTCATGGTGAATTCCTAAAAGGCTAAGACACAATGTAGAACCCCTAATTCACAAGTAAGCACTGGACTAAAAGATGGGGGAAAGTAAAAACATATCTGTGTTTATGCTGCAACAGCCCAACCTACCCTCAAAGGGAATTCATAATTTCATCACCTTTGATCTATAGGTCTAACACTAGTACTCACAAAATGCAGGATCACTTGAAAGCTCAATACTAGGCACTAGGTATGTGGTTTAAAAAAAACTCTCTGGGGGCTGGAAAAATGGCTCAGCAGTTAAGAGCAGTGGCTGCTCTTGCAGAGGACCTGGGTTCGATGTTCAGCACTGACATGGTGGCTAACAACTATCTGTAACTCTAGTTTCAGGGAGTCTGACATCTTCTTCTGTCCTCCTCGGGCACTGCATGGCATCGGTGCACTTACATACATGCAGGCAATACACTCATACACATAAAATAAAAATACTAAATAAAAAAAACTCTGTGGCTAGGAATTCTTCCCCTTTGTTCCACTCAGTGCCACACATATGGTTTTCCCTTTACAAGAGCAGCATAGACACTGATGACTCAAACAGAGGAAGAAAGGGTTAGCAATTTAAGACTCAGACAAAAGCAATTCCATAGCACCCCAAAGAATGTTGTATGGGGAGAGGACAGTAGAAATAAAATCACATCTGCCGTCAGTTTGGGTTTGTTTCTTGGTCTTCCCCTTCTCTGACAGAAGGATGAACATTCTATTCTTCTATTCTCTCTGGACTAAAAAATAACCAAAAATAGCCAGTAACTCTAGTCTGAAGGGTGGTGCACTCAAAGGACTCACCTGAAGCTCACGGTTAATGTTTTTCCCCCCCAAGCCAAGGTACCCACAGCAGAAGTCCTGAAAATAATAAGGCTGTTTATATAAAGATAGCTTGGAGAGAAAACATGGTCTATGTCATTGGAAAGGGGACAGGGCAACTTCAAACACTCACTGTTCTGTTGTTACACAAACATCTTATGATTCTCTATATGTGAACACACATAATCAGAACATCTTTGTTTAGCATATAAAGAAATCACGATTCATGAAAATGAGTTGTCCAAGGTCACACAGGCAGAGGCTAAAATCAGATGTCCTACTTCGATCTACTACTGTTTCCAGTGCAGAATTTCTATTACAAAGCAGTTCATATATATAAAGACACTGAGACAAGTACTCAGTGCTCCTAAGCTAATCTGAGGACTGGGAAAGGGGGTGAGAGGGACCTTGGACTCACCTCAGGAAAGCCAAGTGAAGCCCAGGCATACAAACTGGCACATGCAAGACATGGTTTTATTAACTGGAAGGCTTTACCTACTCCAAGGGAATAGTTTCAGAGGCTGCAAGCCCAAGCCCCACCCCAGCCCCTATGCCTTTTCAGGCCAAGTAAGACCACTCATAAGCTGTCAGAAATCTAGGTAAGAGCCTAAAGAGGGGTGACCAGGCAGGGACAAGAGGGCAAGAAGAGATAAGAAAGCAGGGTGGAGAAATCTCAGTCATTCCAGAGCTCTCTCATCTTTCTCATTCCCCATTCCTCCTCCTGTTATGGCTTTAACTAAGGAGAAAATTTTGCAGGTAGCATTGCAAAAACTTGAAGAAGGAATTCCCTGTACAAGAGGCGATTAGTTGAAGTGAGGTGGGTGTTTGAGGGGGGAGAAAATAGCCAAATAAGGCCACTTGACTTGTAAGAGAATCATCAGGAATGGTTCCAGAAGCTGATGTCACAGGGAGGAAGCCTTTAGTCATTGGTTTCCTCTGGCAACTGGCCTTTGGCCAAGAGGCAAAATCCCAGTTTAGGAAAACGTCTAGGTTACTGAAGAAGGCAAGTAGGCTACATTTTCCCAGACCCACCTCAGACACTTCATGAGTAGCCCTCCTAGCACCTACTGCACAGAAGGAAAATGTAACCCTAAAGTAAAATGGTCGGTATTCTTGCCAAGTGTTTACTGGATTCACCATGGCCCAGGCACAAAGGCAAATAATGAACCTAAGGAAGGTGGTTCTCTATTTACTATTTCTGATATTGTTTATGTTTTCTTGCTGGGGGAAAAAGCATCTGAAGGTAAATGAGTCATACAAATTCTGATCTCAGTAAAAGAACTTTTATGGGTTGGTCAATCTCTCACAAGTACAATGATGTTTAAAGAAGTGTTTAGTTCATTTTAAACCCTTGAACATAGCATAGACTTGTATAGCTTAACTAATGACACTCATACTGGCTGTTACCTTGAAACCTCCATCTCCACACCACAGATTAGTTACAGATTACAGAAACTTTGAAAGACCATTTAGTTGTACTGCATCAAACAACCAGTCTGAGGTTTTGGTAAAAGGACCATGCCATGGATGGGTGAGATTACATAAAAAAGATCAGGAACTATCTAAGGTATCTCAAGAATAATAGGAACTGATCTAGCCTAGATATCTAAGGGAAGCCAGAAGCAAAAAGAAAATGCTGACCAAGCCACACAGATAAGCCTTACTCCTTCTCATAGGTTTTGGTCCCCATTATTTCCCACATCCACACCCAGGAAACTCAGGACTGTGCTTTATGTTCTATAACCAAATACAACTCAACTCTTCTACTATTTGGTTTTCATCAACATAATCTTCACATAAAGTTTCTATCAAATTCCCACAAGTCAAAAAAAAAATTCTCACACCATTGAAGAGTATCAGATGTGGTATTTCTGTCATAGGGCATGCCAAAGAGCTGTACTTTGAAAAGTACCCCAAAATCTCTGTCTCCAAGTTCAAGGCACAAATGCTATGGGTGGGCCCTAGTCACAAAATGCCATTATTACTCCACGTATCACAATCACACACTGAGAACTCTTCCCTCCATCTCTTTTTCCCAAAAAGCTCATGTCAAGGCAAAGGCAGTGGGATAAGTAAAAGTCATTTCTAATCTACTGACCTAAACAAAGTCTTCACTGAGCTTTATTCCTTGATTTGCCCAAATGGAACATGATGGAAGGAATCATCTTTCTTATGTTGTGTGCTTCTGTTTCTATGTACACATGTGTCCACATTCATGTGTATGTACCCATGCTACAGTGTGCATATGGAGATCAGAGTAGCCTCACTTGCTAGTCCTAGCCTTTCACCTTGTTTAAAACAGCATCTCTCCTACTATTTCTGCCACTTTACTCCAGGATGACTGGCCCACAAACTTCTGGGAATTCTCCTGGTTCTATTTCCCATCTTATAGTAGGAACTTGAGGATTATAGACATGTACTTTACATGAGTTCTGGAAACCTGAACTCAGGTCCTCATGTTTGGGCAGTTTACCCACTGAGCCATATCCCCAGTTCAATTAGGAACAGTTTACAAACCTACTCAATGTACAGTGTCTGTCATGTACCCAAATCCTATCAGTTTTCCACCCAGAATGGCCACTGTCCCCCAAATGTATACCTCTTTAAGGCCCTATTAATATCCCAGTAAATTCCTTACCAAAATCTATAGAAAAGTTTCATGCATGTGTTTTTCTCAAATTGTTAAGAATGAGTTAGCTCTAAACCTCCAATTAAGTGGCAAATTTTTGAAGGCAGAAATTATATTCTCTATTCATGTTATTTCAATTCCTTGTGGTATATAGTAACAGTAACAACTCAATAAATTATGAAAAGGGAGCTTCTAGTAGAGGGTTGAGCATGTATTAATATCGCATCAATAATTCTAGCAACTGTATCAATAATAAAAAGTGACTAACATTTAAATGAACGTTATTATATGTTAGGCACAGTTACAAGCACTTTATATAAATCATTCTCAGTCAATCCTCACTAGCCAATGAGATCAGTATTATCTTCACTTTACAGTTGTGGAAAATAAGGTGGAGAAGAAACTTAGCAAGGCACACTGTTGGACATCTGTAGCGCCAACTACTCAGGAGGTTGAGGCAGAAGGACCACTTGAGACCAGAAGTTTAGAGACCAGCTTAGGCCACCTAATATAATCCTACTCTTAAATAAATAATAAATAAATAAATAAATAAATAAATAGCAGGCACGGTAGCACATGCCTATAATTCCAGGCAGACACAGGAAGATGGCTTCCCATTCAAGGCCACTCGGTCTACAAAACAAGACCTTGTCTCAAGGGAAGGGTTGGAGAAAGGGAATAGAAGAAATGCAGCTGGAGAAAGGGAAGGAAACAAGAAAAAAGAAAAGCATTAGGCTGCAGCTCAGTGGTACAGTACTTGCCTAACAGACACAAGGCCCAGGGTTACATCCCTAGAATCACAAAGAAAAGAAGTAACTTACCCAAGGCCCAACTCACTGGTCACCTAGCTGGTATTTGTGTACAAGTACACTGCTGCTAGATTGGGTCTGTGCTTCTCAATACTACTTTATTTCCTCTTTCCATGAGGAACTGAAAAGTCAGTTTTTGCTACCTTCCCTAGACTTGACCCATAAGAAAAGCACCTAGAGGTGATTGATGAGAACCTAGGACAGGAGACTGTAGCCTATTACAATGGTTGCTGTAACAGCAAATATTTTCCTTAAATTAAAAAGGAAACTACCACAATGTTCTTCTAACTCAAGAGACAGGCCAAGCTGGAAAACTCAGTCAGAATTCAAAGAGATCAGGGCTTAATGGGCATGGTGGCACAAGCCTGTATTCCCAACACTTGACAGATAATGGCAAGAAAGTTGGGAGTTCAAAGTCAGCCTCACCTACATGGCAAGCTTAAAGCCAAGCTGGACTACATGAAATCCTGTCTCAAAAAAAAACCAGAGCTAATAAGAAGGTTCAGTGAGCAAAAGCACTTGCCTCCAAGTCTGATGACCCAAGTTCAATCTCCAGGACTCACATGGTGGAAGGAAAGAACTCTCTTGCAAGCTATCTTCTGATTTCCAGATATGCCATGGTAAGCGTACACACACACACACACACATATAGATTTGTAAAGATTCAAAATAATCAGGGACGGTGGTACACGTCTGTAATCCCAGCAGTTGGAGGAGGAAGCAGGAGGATTAGCAAGGTGTTCCTCAGTTACGAAACTAGTTTGAGTTTAGTCTTGGGTAGAAATCCAATCTCGAAGGAAAACATGACACTTAGGACAGTAAGGCCTAGTCTCAAGCAGGAAAATGTGGCAGGTGTCCTCTCCCTATGTCCCTTCAACAACACATCTGTCTTCTACAACCTTACCTTCACACCTTATCTAGCAAGTGCTACAAAAAGTTTCCAAGAAACAGCCAGGGCTTAAACCATCTCTCCATCTAAAGAAGCACCTTAGAACTGCTGTATAGTCAAGATCTGCTGTGTCCATAACCATAACCTACAGTCAAATCACCTCCAGCAGAGGTAGGAAACATTGAGCACTGCCATTTAGAAGGCAGGATTCGAAAATCTTCTGGTGTCAGGCAAGCTAGCTTAGCTCTATTCTGAGCTCGCTCAAATCTCTTCCCTTTTCTGGGCTTTGGTGTTCTCATGTAAAATATAAAGTCTAAACTAGAAGATGTTAAGCCAGCTCAAATGTTCTGTGGCCCAAAACACTCCTGTAAGAAATCCTGACCAACCAAAACAATTAGCTAAAGTAAATCTTAAGGCCGAGGAAGCTCCAGGCGGCCCTAATCCAAATGTATTTATTTGAATTGTTGTACCTCATAATACCTAGTCCTCTGCTCATTGGTGGTGTATACCTTAGATTTGTTTACACCCACCAGCTTCTTGATATCTACCAATATATCTAACTACTATATTCACCTGTTAAGAAATAAATTTGAAACAACGTGGTAACATCCAGCTGGTGGCACATTGTAATTCTAGTACTTGGGAGATGGAAACAAGAGGACCAGGTGTTCCAGGAGTTCGACGGCATCCTCCTCTGCACAGCAAGTTAAAGGTAAAGCTTGGTTACATGAGATCTGTCTCAATAAATCCACACCCTAAAGGAACCAAGTAACTTTCTAACCCTTCAGCAAAACTGTAAACCAGTTGGGCATGGTGGCACACACTTTTAATCACAGAACTTAGGAGCTAGAGGCAGGCAGATTTCGATGAGATCAAAGTCAGCCTGGTCTATATATACAGTGAGTTCCAGGCCAGCTGGGGCTACAGAGACCATGCCTGAAAAAAAAAAACTATAGTAGATCTATAATGCTTTCAAGGAACATGAAAAGTGAGAAGTGAGGCAAGAAAATTTGTACGTTTTTATTTTATTTTTTAATAAAGACAAAATTTTGCTATGTAACTATGTAACTCGGACTGATCCCGAACTCCTTAGGCAGCCCAGGTTGGCCTCAAACTCGTGGCATCTTCCTGCCTCAGCATCCAGAGTGCTGGGATTTCAGGCATGAGTCACCATGCCCAGCTCCTATAAAGCTTTTGGTGTTTGTCCAGAATTCTTCAATCAATCTGCAACCTTCATAATGTAGTTTCACTTGTTTCTTTTCTCAGTAAGAAAAGATACAGCACAGCCACATCAAGATTCAACAAAGAAGTGGCCAAGAATACTTAGACCAGTATTGTTAGATCTAATGAAATGAACCAGTAACTCTGTATTCTGAATTGGCACTCAAGAAGAAATAACCTTCCAGAACCACAGAGAAACAAGATAGCACCTTGGAAAGAAAGCACTGCCAACTTTCTTTCCCCAGCACCCTCTGACATATAGGTGTTCAAATTCTGAAGAATGTTTGAAGGAATGCTCATAAAAATAGAAGGTCCAAGGCTATCATCAGGACTGTCAAGAACATCAGTATTACAAGGGTTCTTACACTGTACCAATTACTGATTATAGGTTCCATGTGACAAACTAGAAGAGACATTAAAAGCCTAGAGAAAAGACTTACCTAATGGCCTCCTTCATTTGGATAACATTTTTGCTGTTGCTTTTCAAACAGTGTATAGTGTACCCCAGGCTGGCCTCAAACACATAATTTAGTGGAAGGTGACCCTGAATTTACGATCCTCCTGCCCCTGTCTCTAAAGTTGTGATTGCAGGCATGTACCAACACTCCCAGACTTTCTGTATCATTTAGAACTGTATTTCCTTCATCCTTTATTCAATTTTTGTTGCCGTGAAACTTTAATGACCACTACTAATTTAAAATAACTCAACTTTACATACTTGTACATTTAACAAACCGTAAGAGAAACTGAGACATGTAGAATTTTGTTCATTCTTCTGCTAAGTATGACTACTTGAGACATTTTGGGGAGGCCAAGTCAGGAAGACTGTCATGAGTTCCAAGCCAACCTGGACCAACAGAAACGCTGGGTCTCAAAAAACAAAAGCAAACCA
Organism: Nannospalax galili; assembly: GCF_000622305.1. Lineage (NCBI taxonomy): Eukaryota > Metazoa > Chordata > Mammalia > Rodentia > Spalacidae > Nannospalax > Nannospalax galili. Next base: position 912,252 of record NW_008347808.1, on the reverse strand, counting down.
ATAAAAATCTGCATACATTAATTCTGTAAACACATTTAGTCAAGATTTCAAAGTTCAGTCATTGGCAGGTATCTTTACATTCTTAGAATTTCACTTTTAAGGGATAATTAGTTTAAATAACACTAACAATCTTTAAAGACATAAAAGACTGTCTTCTTACACAGGAGAACAAAAATTCTAAGTTCAGTTTTACTTTCTATTTCCCAACACCCACCTTCCAGGTTCGTGTAATCCTGAGCTAACCCTTCAAACTGAGAGTTCCTGTACCACAAATTAGAACCTGGAATTGAAGTTTTTTGTTTTTTGTTTTTTTTTATGTGTATGAGTGTATTGCCTGCATGTTAGTGCATCCATGTCGTACAATGTAGCGGAGGTCAAGAAGAGGGCTTCGGATTCCCCTGGAACTGGAGTTAAGGACGGTCCGTAGCTACCATGTGGGTGCTGGGAATTGAACTTGGGTCCTCTGCAAGAGTAGTCAGTGCTCTTAACCACTGAGCTATCTCTCCAGCCCCGAAAAGTTTTTCAGCTCTATCAAGCATGAAATAAAAGGGATGAACAGCAAATCCAGTCAATTATGAAAAACCATCCCCATCACCTGACCAACAGATAGCCCCAAAGGAGACCACCTTTGTACTGTTTTTTTTCTTTTTGGAGTACAGAAGAATAAGGTAGGGTAGCAGGGAGAAAAGACTGCAAGTTGAGAAAAAGACACATGATAAACTCAGTTCTATCTCTGAAGGATCAGACAGACTCAGTTCTATCTTTAAAGATCAGAGCCATTCTAGTCCAACCCTGATAGTGTTGGTAGTCAGGTCTTCTCCCCTCCAGGGACCCTGAGTTTAGAAATTCCAGTGGGGGTGGGGGCAGACTCCCAGGAATATACAAAGAGGCCTAAGATAGGCTGTTGCCAAGCAACAGAATTAGAACAGAGTTCAGAATAATTGTAGCTGTCATCACATCTCATCCATAGAGAATTAGATTTTGAAGCACAGGGACAGGCTAAATGACCTCTAAATGTTCCTTCCAGTTCCACAATTAGGTAAAGCAGTTGTATAGAATAAGAAACCACAGAAAAGACTACTCTCTTTTTGGTTTATTTTTTGTTTTGTTTCTGTTTTTCTAAACACAGGCTCATTCTGTAAGCCCAGGCTAGTTTCAAACTCATAGCAATCTTCCTGCTTCAGCATCCCAAGTGCTAGGATTACAGGCATGAGCTACCATGCCTGGCAACACTCCTTAAAACAAGCCACATTTACAGGCATTTAAAGAATAATGGGATAGTCGATACAATTCCATAACTGACTCACAGAACAACCTTTCCCTCAAGATTAAGTAAAGATTACTGTGTGTCTTGGAAGGTTCTGAAAAGACCCTCTTGCTTGACTACTCCCTACCTGTATAAGAGATTATAGATAAAGCTAAAGCAAATTCCCAAGATGGTTCCTGTTCTGTTCTCTACTATCTATACTTTTCTTTTATGAAGGGTTCAATCAAAAAAGTAGAGAAAAACCAGACATAGTGACACACATATGTAATCTTAGCACTTTGAAAGGCTGAGAAAGAAGGATTAGGAGTTCAAGGTCGTCCTTGTCTACATATTAAGTTCACATAGAAACTAGGCAACATGAGACTTGTCTCCAAAAACAAACAAACAAAAATTAAAATAAGAGGAGCCAGCAAGATGGCTCAGAGGGTAAAGGTAGTTACCACAGAAATGTGACCACCTGAGTTAGATCCTGAGTACTAGGTGAAGAGAACTGACTCCTGAAAGTTGCCCTCTGATTTCCACACATTCACACATGCAAACACACAAACACAATAATAATAATAAATAAAATAAATTTCTTAAATGTAGAGAGCCATGGTGGCACATGCCTATATTTTCAGAACTCAGGAGGCAGTTGGAGGATTACAGGGAGATCAAGGACAGCCTGGGCTACATAGCAAGACTGTCTTAACACAAACAAAAGCCTGGTGCTATAATTCACATCTGTAACACCAGCACTTGGAAAACACAGGCAAGAAGATTTATATGAGTTCAAAGCCAGCCTACTCTACACAGTGAGGCCCAGGCTAGCCATGGCTACATAACAAAACCCCATCTCAAAAAGAAAAATAACAGAAACAGTGGAGAGAGCTAGAAGCCTCTCACACAAGGTTCATTCCTGATCCCATGCCCCACCCTGAAGTCGACAGGCAGGGCTGGTTCAAGGGTTAGAAGCCTGAGATTCTGCCTCCTATTCACCAAGTACCACTTTAGTGCCACTTCAGTGGCTCAAGCAATGCTAGGAATGGCAGGAAAATAAACAGTCCATACAACCCCTGTTAAAGTTTAGCTGAATGCAGACCCAGAAATTTTCAAATACTTCAAGGAGCTGGGCTCTATGTCTGTTCATATGGAGGGTACCGTGAAATGACCACTTCATTACCCCCTCACTTTCTGATGATCCATAGCTAAAATCCCAGCAAATCAAAGAGGTTTTCCTAAGAATGACCCTCTAAGACCTACATGTAAATGCTAGCCTTGCCAGTGGCTTATTGCATCACTCTTGGTTAGTCCTCCCCATCACCAGTTTCATTTCCCATTCTATTCAATGGGAAAGGTTGACCTTGGTAGTTACATGGTGACACATGCCTTTAATCCCAGTACTTGGGATGTGGAGGCAAGAAAATCAGGAGTTCAAAGCCAGCCTGGGATACATGAGACCCTGTCTTCATAAAACCAAGCAAATAAATAAATATATATATATATATATACATACATACATACATACATACATACATAAATTCTAACAGTAAATCACAAGACATGAAACCAAAAACTCAAGAACATCGTGAAAAGTCAAAATATATTTGGGGGGAATCCAGGGGAGCCCCAAAATTATTTAGGACATGAAAAATGTTGAGAATGGTAGCCAGGCATAGTGGTGCACACTATGAAATGCAGCACCTCAAGCCTATGATCATAGCACTCAGAGGACTGAGGAGGAGTTCAAGCACTCAGAGGACCAGCAGGAGTTCAAGGGCAGCCTGGGCTACATTATGAGTCCCCAGACAGCCAGGGCTACAGTGTGAGACCCAATCTCCAGAAGAGAAGGGGAGGGGAAGGAATGGGAGGGGAGGGGAGGGGAGGGGAGAACAAAAGAAAAGAAAAAAGAAACAGGAGAGAACAGAAGAGAGGAAGAGAAAAGAAGAGGAGAGAACACATGAGGAGAACAGAAGAAAGAAAAGGACAAGAAAAGACAAGACAAGACAAGATCAGACTTAGGAAACTAGCAACCAGAAGCACAGTCCAAGAAGGGCATGCTTCAACAGATGTAATGCAGACTGCCCTGGCTAGGAGAAACTGACTATAAAAGCCAAAATGACCACAGTCAGACTATAGACATGGCTCATGTTGAATGAAGGCAATCAATTGTTACACTGCCATTCTGTATCTTTCATACTTTAGAAATGGTAAGTACACAGTAGAGAAACAGTAAGAGCCAAGTTTGGTGGTGGTTCATATCTACAATCCCAGCACTTGGGAGGCTAAATCAGGACAGCCAAGAGTTTGAGGGCCAGCATGGGCTGCACAGTGAGATTTAGGCCAGCCTGGGCCACACAGTCAGGCCTTGTCTCAAAAAAGTAAAAAATTCAGGTATAGTGGCTCACACCTGTAATCTCAGCACTCTAGAGGCTAAGGTAGGAAGATCGTCAAGAATTCAAGATGAAACTTTACTACATAGTGAGTTCCTGGCTAGTTCAGGTTTCAGAGTGAGAGCTGTCTCAGAAATACACAAACAAACAAAAAACCCAACAATGGAATGTATGTGGTAAGAAGGCAGAAGGGGAGTCTAACTGGGAGAAGGAAGAGAACCTCGAGAGGTGTGGGGGAGAGGGAGACTGGAGTGTAGTGGAGCAGGGGAAGATACAGATATGTGTGTGTGTGTGTGTGTGTGTGTGTGTGTGTGAGACTATACCATGATTCAACCCATTCCTTTGTATGCTGACCTAAAAAAGTAATATTAATGTTCAGCAGGATGGTTTAGCAGGTTAAAAACACTTGCCTCAAAAGTGGCAAAATGAGTTTGATCCCTGATGAAGGCGGAAAGAGAGAACCAATTCTAGAAGTGTCTGCTGACTTCCCCAAAATGCTGTGGCACACGCACCCACACCTACATCATACATACACATACAACATACACATAGAGAGAAATAAAATTTTTAAATCAATAATAAAAAGCAGGAAAGAGTGAGGTGGGGGAACCCAAAGAGAAGCTCATGAAAGATCCTTAAAATACTGTTAGCCAAGTCAGTACACCTTTTTCCCTTTTTTGAAAAACCACTCTCTCTCTTTGTATGAGGAAGGGTTTGAGGGAAAAAGGTGTGAAAAAAATCCTATGTCATACCAAGACAGGTGAGCTGGGAATGTAGCTCTGTCAGTTGGTAGAGTGCATTAGTGCATTGCATAAACTGAGCATGGACGGCACACAGCTGTAATCCCAACACTCCGGAAGTAAAGGCAGGGAGACCAGAAAGTCAAGGTCATCTTCAGTTACATGACCAAATTTAAGGCCTGTGTGGGTTATATAAAGACCATAATACCCTATCTCAAATAAATAAATAAATAAATAAATAAATAAATAGCTTGGTTTCTTAAAGACAGAGTTCTGAAAAGCCAAGAATGACTTGGCAGCTAAACTGGAATACAGCAAGGTGAAAACTAAACATCAGAATGTACACAAAGACCACCTCATATCTCCTCTCCTCTCCTCGCAGGGGCCCTCATCCTTCTCAAGAATCCTACTCCTTATCTCAGCTCTAGAAGGCTCAGGCGCTCCTAGAAAGATCGGTGTGCTAGCAATGTACAGCCTAGGCCACTCCAACAGGCTGCTTCACCTAAGAGACTCAAGCCAAGGTGGTCGTCAGGCTTTCAAGAACGAGGGCCCAAGCAGCCTCTAGGCGTGACTTGCACAAAAGAAAGCAGAGCTCATTAGTCAAGCACACACCCCTCCCCCACCCCTCCCTCCTGGGCATCCGGCCCCCCTAGGCCCCACTCCCAGGAGGCTTTGGCTCTTCAGATCTCCAATCAACCACCACCCTAGATAGGTGTGGCTGCCACAGAAGAGCCCAGACCTCACAGAACAGTCCCAAGGGACTCAGGAGGCATTAAATAGTAAGTCTGATAGAGATGTTGGCCAGTGGAGGAAGGAAAACCCGTCCTCTCTTCCAGTAGGCTGAGTAGGCCTCACCACAGACTTGTGCCTTAGTTAAGTGTTGGCGCTCCTGGGTAAAAGGAAGTAATCCATCTGTAGAGTCCCTCTAAAACTTTCTCACCCACCAGGGGAAAGCAGCTGGAGCTGCGAGGGGCGGTGGGGTGGCTATGGGAAAGGTGGATAGGAGTGCGGGATCCGCCCTGAGCAACTTCCTCCCTCCTCTCGGCTTCTCTGTTACCATAGGGCGCCTCTTGGACAGAGGCAGCCTGGCCCCAGAAGGCGCCAATTCCTTGGCTGGGAAAGTGTTCTTAACTAGTGTCCTCTTCCAGTGCCCACGACCCTTTAAGGGAAGAGGGGATGCCTGCCGGACGCTTCACAGGAGTTTCCACTGTCGCATCCCAGAGGCAGGGAACTGGAACCTAAGAGGCTGGCCGCACCCTGTCCACCCTTGTAGTCTGGACACCCCCTCACCCCCTAGGGCTCACCAGTCTAGGGCCCCACTATCCTCCTCACCTCGGCGAGGACGGAGGGCAGGGCATCCCAGGCGAGCCAGTGGCCCGCCGAGCCCTCGCCCATCAGCGTGGGGCTGCAAGGGTCAAACTAGAACCCCCACCCCTCCAGGGCCCATGGCGTCTGTCCCCTGCACTCACCGTCTTGGGCATGGTGGCGGCAGCGCTGGCGGAGTTGGCAAAGTTCGGCTGGAAACTGTCGGGCTGCACTAAGCTCGCAGTACACCGGGTTCAGACTCGGAGGAGCCGGGTGCTCAGATTGGGTCCCACACTAGCGTCAAAGCGACTGCTCCGCTTCCTGCTAACGGGCCACGACTTCAGAAACCCCACCCAGGAAAGAGCCGCCCCCGTCGCTGCTCGCTCCTTTATGCGGACCGGCTTCCGCGCCACTCCCCGCCCTCGCGCCCGCCTCCCAGCCGGCCGCGGGCCTCGCCCCGCCCAGTCCGGCCCAGCCCTGCCCAGCCACCTCGGCCACGTGGGGGGCCACGCTGAGGCCAGACTTCCCAAGAAGGGCTCCCACCACTCAGATCCAAACCCACCCTGATCCTCTCCCACGTTCTTCAGGGTCGGTAACCCTCCACGTTGCTACCATCCGACTCGGCCCCAATCTGGGCCAGAGCTGGACTGGGGGCCACACCCTGGCAGACGCTTGACTGCGATTTTCCACTGATGGAGAACTCACTGCCTGTTAGAGCTCCCATTCCCTCTCCAGGCAGCCTTTCTTGCCTGTTAGACAGTTCCCCCTGGGCGCATTTGAACTTTTTCTCTGTGACTTCTAGTCACACATCTATCTACTAAGTTCCCTGGACCTACAACAAAACCTCTACTGTCCACAGTAGTTTCTCGGAGTTTTGCTACTTTGGGGAAACTTTCCCTTGACTTAAACTTCATCTCTTCAACACTTCATCCATTCCCTTCTCTAGGACTCTTCAGTCATATTTCCTTCCACCCTTGTTTGGGCCTCATTTTCTTCAGAATTGAGATCCTTTTCCAGGTATATGTCTGGTATTCACTTTTCTTCCTCCAATTCCCAATCTCAGCTCTCCTCAAATCAGTGCTCTGGTACTTTAGCCCTACCCCCAAAACATTCATTTTGTTTATTTCGCTGGCTAGATGGTGACAATTTCTCATAGCCTGAGCTGGTCTTGAATTCACTATGTCACTGAGATTGGCCAAGAAGGCATAAACCTCCTGCCTCTACTTCTCAAGGACTGGGATTACATGTGCTCAACATAGTCACTTTATTTTGACACAGTTTCATGCAGTAGCTGTGGCTGATCTTGAACTTCTGATCCTCTTGTCTCTGCCATCTCAGTGCTGGAATTATAAGCATGTGCCACAACACCAGGCTCTCATTTACTCTTTGATAATGGTGTAATTCTCTCAGGTGGGATCCCCCTCCAGTTCTGGCAACTGTGCAGAAGCACAGTTTGTGTCTTTTGTACTGCAGAGCACCAGATACCTCAGTGATGGAGAGTCAAGCATGGAATAGTGAAAAGGATATTTGAAAGGGGTGGCTAGAACATGTGGCTGGTTTCTAGTCATAGCTTTACCATTAACTAACTCTGTGGCCCCTGCATGGCCTTGGGTAAGTCCCTTCCCCTCTCTGGTCTTGAGGTTCCCCTTCTGTAACAAAGACCAAACTACTGGGCTTCCAAGGTCCTTTCCGATTCAGACATTATAAAAGAATGAAAAAGGAAGTAGCCACCTTAGAACAAAATCATAAAACATTTGTATAAAGTCTTCACTTGCAATCAGGAACCAAACTAGCAGTCCTGTTCCTTCCTTCTCTCCCAACTTAACAGTGTCCACGAGTAAATGTCTCTCCATTTCTGTCACTGATGCCACAATTCGTTGACACATGCTAGGATAAAAAACATCCAGTGCCAATACCATTTCTTTGAGCTGACCATTTGTCCTAAGGAAGTACAGGACCTGTCAGTAAGCCTCAGCAGCAAAGGTAGAAATGGTAACTACCACATTCCTCAATACTGTCGATACTGTCACTTACCCCCCGACCCCAGATGTTTGAAGAACTCATTGATTCCTTCATTCATGTTCACCTAGAGTCCACAGGCTCCTGGCACTAGTACAAGTGCCTAAAATAAAAAGGAGAAGTTGATTGGAGACTTTTCTAGCTTTCTGAAAAGTGGAAATACCCTGTGTGTCATTCCCTATCTCCCATGCCAACACCCCCTTCCTACATGTATGTGCATACCAACAACCTCCCATCTACCCTCAGAAATACACACACAAAGAAAAGTTAGGTAACATATCAAGGAGCTGAGCAAACTAAAAAATGTAAAGGAGGCATAGGAATACAAGCAGAGTGGGAGAAGATGCCAGAGGGTGGAGGACTAAAGAAGATGGGTAGGATTGGACCTAGGGGAAGAGAGATTACAGTAGTACCAGCAAAAAAAAAAGTTTAATGGTTAGAACCAGAGAAGTAGGCTGGGGATGTACCTCAGTTGATAGAGTGCTTGCCTAGCATACACAAACCTCTGGATTATATACCCCTAGTACCACATAAAATGGGGCACAGTGGTACACTCATGTACTCTCGATACTGGGAGGGATAGAGACTGAAAGATCAGAAGATCAAACTCATCCTTGACTGTAAAGTGAGTGTGAGGCCAACCTGAGCTAAAAAAAAAATCATTGAAAGAAAGAGTGGCCCACCTCCCCACTTCACCAGACTGAAGTTGATTAAGATGATGATGGTCAATGTAGTTAAGCAGCTAAACATTACTGAGAGGTTAGAGTTGAAATAGTCCTGCTAGAAAAGACATATCTCAGATGTGGCACTCTCTCATTCTTCACAATGGCCAGGGAAACACACCTTTGTGCTGTACCTCTTTGTATATCACTTCATGCTTATGTGATCAGAACTTCTAATCTAACCCCCCATCTAACCTCCTACTGTGATTATACGTGACTTGAAAATTAGATTGATCTTCCTGAGACCAGATTAATCTCCACAATTACATTTAGATATAGTGAGGCATATGGCAGTGTGTGTGGGGAGAAAGACATGGGAATAAAGTCTAGCCACCCACACACAGGTTAGTTCAACATGGAGGGTATGAAGAGGTTTGGGTTTTTATGAGCTGAATTCAAAATGTTCAAGGACATATAGGCAAATAATAAAACAATAAAGCAAGGTAAGGGACCAGTGTGAGCAGAGGGCAGTGCAGGGACATTCTAGAGCTGAAGTCCAAGATGGCTGGAAGCAACATAATCAAGTGGCAGGAAATAAAAGGTAAATTCAAGGGCTGGAGAGTTGTCTCAGTAAAATGCCTGCATGCAAGCATGAGGACATGAATTTGAATCCCAGCACCCACGTAAAAACCTGGCAGGGAGGTGCATGGGGGTAGGGCAGAGACAGGTGGAGCTCTGAAGCTCAGTGGCCGGCCAGCTTAGCTAATCAGTGAGGTCCATATTCATTCAGAGGCCTATCCCAAAAATACAAGATGGGGTGATTGAGGAAGACATTAGATGTCAATATCTCACCTCCATATGCATATACACACATACATGTCTATGCATACCTGCACACACACATGCAAAAATTAATGCATACATACACCACACATATATACATACATACATACACACAAACACATTCACATAAAAACTCACACAGAAGGGATTTGACCTGGGACCTGGACTTGGTGTCCAGATGGAAAGTCTTGATTATAGAGATTGTTCTGGACCTACAAGAAGTCCTATGCATCAAAGTCAAAAGAAGGGAAAAAAAACCTGTATGTGATTGTATTATGTAAAGCTTACATCAAGCTCAAGAGAAACATGAAATTGGATTTGTAATTGCCTGCACAGGTGTTGTTACTACCCTAAACTCGCTGAATAAAGAAGCTTCTACATTCTAAATGGCATTGCTTCTTCAGAGGAAACTGCATAGGGGAGGCAATGCTAGAAAGGAACTGGGTGGAGAGCAGTCCTGAATCCCAGGAATACTTTGGATGAAGATGTTTCCCACCCAGTCCTTGGGATGGTAGTAGCTGAAATTTCCCCATTCCTAAGAACTTTTTATTACATTTTAATTTGTGTGTGTCTGTCTGTCTGTCTGTCTGTCTGTCTGTCTGTCTCTGGACACTCGTGTGCATTGGAGCACATATGGAGATCATAGGACAACTTGTAGGAGTCAATTCTCTCTACCATGTGGGTCCCAGGAGTTGACCATAAATGGCAAGTGCCTTTGCCTACTGAGCCATTTCACTGTCACCCCCTCCCCCTTTTTCAGACAGATTCTCACAGGGTACACCAGGCTGGCCTCAAACTGACTGCAATCCTTCTACCTCAGACTTCTAAGTGCTGGGATTAGAGATATGAGTCACCACAGCGACACATTTTAAGGGCTGCTTTTCATTTTCATCATTGTTGGAAGTGCTTTTTTACATCTAAGATGTCTTTTGCTTTACTCAGCACATTTGCTCTTGGTGGATACTTGAGGAAGGAATAAACCTGACCTCTGCGGCCTCCTCCTCCTTTCACAGAAAGGAAATGTGCCAGAGAAAAATGAGGATGAATTTCACAGAAAAGAAATGTGCCAGAGACAAATGAGGATGAAGCTAGGCTTGGTGACCCAGAACACATATAAGCCTAGTACCCAAGGTGGACGCAAAAGGATCAAGAGTTCAAGATCAGGCTTTGTTACATAATGAGTTCCAGCCATCCTGGGATACATAACACTCTGTCTCAAAAAGATTCCTAACACTCTGTTAGAAATCAGTACGAGCATTATCTTGAAGCTAGATACTACTACTGAAGAGTATAGTGCAGTCATCCTAACAGAGTTTACCCTGTAACACAATATGGCTGAGAATATGAACAGAAGTAATAGGAAAGTCTTGCTTTTTAACTGTCCTCCAGGCTTCCACTCACTTTTCTTTCTTTTCTCCTCCTCTGTCTCCTCCTCCTCCTCTTCCTCTCTCTGTTTCTCCTTTCTTTTTTCTCTTGTTTTTATTTATTTTTATTTTATGTGTACTCATGTTTTGTGTGCATGCATGTAAGTGTACCATGCGCAGAGCATCAGGTCCCCTGGAAATGGAGTTATGGATGGTTGTTAGCCACCATATGGGTGCTGGGAACTAAATATAGGTCTTCTAATAAAGCAGTCAGTGCTCTTAAACACTGAGCCATCTCTCCAGCCCTTGTTTTTATGTATTTTTAATTATATGTATGCATGTGTGCCTGCATATTGGTATGTGCACACGAGTGCAGGTGCTAGCAGGAGTCATAGCTATTAGATCCTCTGGAGCTGGAGTTATAGGCAGTTCTGAGCCTCCTGATGTCAGTGCTGGGAACTGACCTCAAGTCCTGTGCAAGAGCAGTATGTGCTCTTCCTAACCACTAATCAATTCTCCAGCCCTTCTTATTTTATTATTTTTAGACAAAGTTTCAACAATCCCGAGATGGCCTCAAATTCACCAAACAATTGAGGCTGGCTTTGAATTTTTAGTCCTTCTGGCTTAGCTTCTTAAGTACTGGGGTTGTAGGCATGTACATTCATGCCTACATAGTCTAGAGTTTGAGTGACAGGAGAGAAAATATTACCACTATTTAGGAAGTATTAGTAGTAGGGAAGTCATTCTTTTTTTTCCTTTCTTTCCTTTCTTTTCTTTTTTTTTTTTTTTGATACAGGGTCTCTCTGTAGTCCCAGCTGCCCTGGAACTCACTAGGTAGACCAGGCTGGCCTGGAACTCACAGAGATCCACTTGATTCTGCCTCCCGAGTGCTGGGATTAAAGGCATATACCACCATTCCTAGCTATGGAAGCCATTCTTGAACTCACATCATGTCACACACAAATTTTCAAAGATAGGAATGAGGGCATTCAGAGTCTGAGAAATGAAGTGCCTGATCCAAATCACATGGATTGTTGGTAATGGGACAGGGCTCTGGATATGGGTCCTTTGGGTGTAAAGTCCAATTTCTGTCCACCAGCTCAGTCCCAAGATCTCAGTCCCAAGCTGTGAGCAGACATAGGAAGGAGGTGCCTCTTACGCTTCCTAGCGCCATAGCACCATAATGGGCAGCCTAGAAAGCGGGGGATAGAGAGTAGGTAATGAGTAGCAGCAACAAGGCATCTTGCCAGCACCAAGTGCCTGGGAATATTTATTATTAATCATGCTAATGGACTACAGTGAGAGGGCAGAGTTTCTTCCTGGCTTTTCCTCTAACAAAGTTGTAAGCTCTGCAGAAGCTTCCCCTAGCCAGGCAATAGCAATTCAATTTCAGCAGTGTCTCCTTGGAATATGAAATGAATCCTGCCAACAGGGTCTCCTAGTCTAGTCAGTAGACCAGAGCGTTGCCCCCAAGGACCAGTAGCCAGGCATATGTGACCAGTCTGCAGGCTCTGCATGTGCTCCTTCCGCAAACCATGCATAGTTCATACTCGGCATGCCTAGAAGGATGTGCCCCATCCCTCCTGCATGGCCAGCTAATCTGTTAGGGACTAAGGTCTGTGAGCTGTGCTCACCCGCGTCTTCCCCAGCAGCTTGGTATCTATTAGTGGTTTTGCTGTTAGTGCCGTCTGTTGTGTGCACAGTGTCATCGTGTTTAATTCTCTGCTCAACCCTTTCTGTTGGTCACCAAGCCCTGCTCTTTGTCTGTCTGTCCTTCACAGCTTCGTCCCTCCCATTTTGACCATCGGTACCCTGGGTCTGCCCTTACCAACTGTTTTGAGTTGTGAAAATAGGTGCCACCCTGGTCTTCCTGACTCCAGGCCGCCCTACCCAGGCTTTCCTCCACATTGCCATCCTCTGTGTGGTTACCATGGTGATCTTCAGAAATGGTGGTTTTTAATCTGTCCTCAGAGTTGGCAAATGGCCTGCCCCACAACACACACACACACACACACACACACACACACACACACACACACACACACGCACACATCCCTTCCCAGCTTTCTTTTCTTCCCATAGCTCCCCAGCACAAGCCTTGTCCTTCAGCCAGGCTGCGCTCAGCACATGGTTACGGTATGTTCACTCTTGTGCCTGGTCCTCCTGGGCCTCACCTACATGAAGCCCTCTCCCAGTCTCCGCTCCCTCCTGGTGCTCTTTCCCTCTCCCCAGCTCCTGTAGCAGGATACAGCGCTCATTGGGCTCCCTTCCGCATTCTGCTGTGTCTTGTCAACTTCTACTTTCTCCTTTCTTTCCCTCCATTCCAGGATGGATTGTAACTGCTCCCTGTGTTCCATGCAGAAGAAGCGCAGCACACTTGCTGACATATCCTTGGATCTCAGGACAGATCTCTCAGCTAGGCCCAGAGAGAAGAGAGATCTGTTACATTTATTTCTAGCCCTGCAGGCCCATCAGTATGTATTGTGTCTTTCTTTTCTAAGGGCAAAAGTTGGTGTGGTGGTGGAGGAATAATTGTAAGTATAACTGCATTCTAAGGGCAAAAGTTCCTACTTCATACTTCCTACACTTCTCCCACGCCATATCTAGGGAACAGCTTCTTTTATCTCATTACCCTTCTCTCAACTCATAACAACAACTAAAACCACATGGTATTCCAAGGACATTCATTACAATGCTATAATCATGAAATGAAATAATCAGTCATTTTGATTTCTGTTTGCATTCTTGGTCTAAAAATATGAAATAATCTGAATATCTATTATTGAAGGACTAATTAAATACATTAACCTAATGTCAAACTTGGGCTCAGTGGTGGAGTAGCATCCTAGCATTTGCAAGGTTCTGGATTCAGTGTGAGCATTACAAAAAGAAATGGTGCATCCATTCAATAGGATGCTGTTCAGTCTTTTGAAAACCAAAAACTACCATGAAAAGGAGCATTTGATCTTTTATTAAGTCACAGAACAGTATGAATTATATAATCCAATTTGTGAATTATGCATGCTTATAAGTCTCTAGAAAAAGAGAAAAATGCATGCAAAATGCTGGTAACAGTGGTTATCTCTGGAGAGAGCAGAGGGTTGAAAAAGACAAAGGGGATGGAAAGATGGCTCAGTGGTCAGGAGTGTGTATTGCACTTCCAGAGAACCTAAGTTTGGTTCACAGAACCTACATTGGTTCATTAGGTGGCTTACAACTGCCTGCAGCTCCAGCTCCAGGGGATCCAAACTTTGTTCTGGCCTCTGTGAACACTGCATTCATGTGCACATGCACGTGCACACACACACATAATTTAAATATATATCAAAACAGCTGGGGCATGGTGGTGCACGCCTTTAATCCCAGCACTTGGGAGGCAGAGGCAGGCGGATCTTTGTGAGTTCGAGGCCAGCCTGGTCTATTTTACTACTTACTGTATATGCTTTTGTATTCTTTAATTTTAAAATATTTTATTTAAATATTTTATTTATTATTTTATTTTGTGTGTATGAGTGTATTGCCGCCATGTGTGTAAGTGCACCCGTGTCGTGCAATATCCACGGAGTTCAGAAAAGGATGTTGAATTCCCCTGGAACTGGAGTTACAGAAGGTTGTTAGCTGCCATGTGGGTGCTGGGAATTGAATCCACATTCTCTGCAAGAGCAGTCAGTGCTCTTACCCACTGAGCCATCTCTCCAGCCCATATCTTTGATGTTTTAGTGAGGATAATAAATTTTTATACTGGGGAAAGGTAGAAATGAATCATTCTTTTTTAAGATATATTTTATTTTATTCTTAATTATGTTATGTGTGTCTGTGTGTAAGTTTGTGTGTGTGTGAGTGCCTTCAAAGACAGGAAGAGGGACCCCAAATCTGAAGTTACAGACAGTTGTGAGACACCTAACATGCGTGTTAAGAACTAAACTTGGGTCCTATGTAAGAGCAGTACACACTCTCAACCACTGAACCATTTCTCCAGCTGATAGACTATGGCATTCTTATGAAGCTCTGGATGATCTGGAAATTGCTATTTGGACCAGGCCATTTTCAAACTTAAAGTGAACCTACTGCCTCTGCCGCTGCCTCTGCCTCCAAAGTGCTAGAACTGCATGTGTGCACCACCAAGTACAGTGTAAATTATCTTTAAAATAATGAAAAACCTTCCAGGCATAGTAATTTATGCCTGCAATCCCAGGCAGAGGCAGGAGAATTATAGTCAGTTTGAGTCCAGCCAGGACTGCATACAGAGTTCAAGGCTAGCCTAGTCACATTGTGAGACTTTGCCTTAAAGGAAAAAAAAAATCACAGTTGGGGAGTGGGACTGGAAAATGGATTAGTGGTTAACAGAACTTGCTTCTCTTGAAAAATACCTGGGTTCAGTTCCTGGCACCCACATGGCAGCTCACAACTGCCTGTAACTCAAATTCTAGGGGATCTGATGCCCCCTTCTGACCACTGTGGGCACCAGGGACACATGTGGTACATATACATACATGCAGGTAATCACACATGCACATTAAAAAAATACTTGATAATTTTTTCTAAAAAACCAGCATATAGTTTAGTTGGTAGAGGGCTTGCTTAGCATGGAGGAAACCCTGGGTTTGGTCCCATGCACCACATAAAACTGGATTTAGAGGCACAAGCCTTTAGTTTCATCAGAAGAATAACAAGTTAAAGTCATCCTCAGCTGCATAGTGAGCAGGAGGTCAGCCTGGGCTATGTGTGACCCTGTCTCAATTATAAAATAAAATTAATGATGTAAAACAGTGAAAGAAAGAAGGAAGGAAGGAAAGAAAGGGAGGAAGGAGGATACAAAGATAAAGGAAGTAGCGGAAGAGGAAAACGAAGAGGAAGAAGAAAAAGAAAAGAACCTGGAAGGGACTGATGAAATGGCTCCGTAGGCACAGATGCTTCCCATCAAACCTGACAACCTGGCTTAGATCCCCAAGATTCACATAGTAGAAGAACTGACTCCTGCAGGTTGTCCTCTAAACTTCATAAGTGCACTGTGATAAACACACACACACACACACACACACACACACACACACACACACAAGAAGCTGCTTTTTGCCACAGATGGAGTATTACAAAGTTCCAGCACTGGTCAAATACAGAGACTGTGAGACAGATGCCCATCCCTAACAGACACATCTACAGTGTAACCTCTACACCTAAGTCTCACAGAACATCCCAGAAGAGGGTCTGGAAAGGATGTAAGAGCCAGAGGGACAAGACACCTGATGCCAATTATAGCATTCTAGACATAATAGGGAAGTTACCCCAATAAAATCTCCGCAGTATGGTATTCTAATGAGATCTGTGTAATGACAAAATCAGTTGACATTCCTAGGTGAATGGGGGGAATTTCACTGTATCCCACCTGAAGATGAAAAGCTACAGGCAATCAATGGATGCTGAGGGAGAATCAGCTTTCTCTAGGGACTAGGTACCTATCTAACTCCAAGTGGGTGGTCCTAAACACAAGTATACATGCACACCACTAAATGGACTCAGTGCATTATATACGTATGTATATTTACAAATCTATGTATATGTGACAATATTAATCAAAGAAGAGGACAGAAATTGAGAGGGACTGGAGGAATATGGGAGGAGTTGGAGGGGATTGAGAGGGATGGAAATAATGCAAAGACAATACGCATGTATGAAATTCACAAAAATAAAAAAGAAAAAATTTTAAAAAGTTAAACAGAAAAAAAGGTGAAGGCAGTATCTGGGACTCACATGATGGAAAGAGAGAATTGACTCCTGCAGGTTGTCCTCTGGTTCTGCACATGTGTCCTGCATGTCACATGAATGTATACACACATGCACAAACAAAAATGTTTATAAATAAATGTGGTTTTAAAATGAAAAGAAGGTTGGTGGAATGGCTCAGTGGGTAAAGGTGCTTGATAACAAGCCTAATGACCTGAGTTTGATCTCTGGAAAGGAGAGTGCTGACTCCTGCCAGTTGTCCTCTGACTTCTACACACTACTGTGGCACACTACACCACACCTCCAATACTAAATAAATAAAATATAATGCAATCAAAATTGGAAGGATTCCCTAGGAAAGTACTGAGGTCCTTGTGTGGAAAAAGACTGGATGAACGTCCCCACATTCTGGGAGTCTGAACAAGATATTTTCATATGCTGAGAATCTATTAAACCAGTATGTTAAAAATCCTCAAGTGAAAACAGAGTCACTTTCCAATCATGCCATTCACTCCTAGGTAGAGAGTATAGGTATCAAACCATATTTGACAGAAAAAGTAACTGAGGATCAAACAAGTTCCTTGGCCATGACCACACCACAATGCCTTGAAACCAGGGCACTTTATGTTATTCATATTTATTTCAACCATTCGACAAATTTTAAGTGTATACATACTGTACGCATGTTACCATCTATACTTCTTGGACACAGACACGAGAAGACTTAAGTCTTCACCCTCACAGAGCACACTTCCTGGAAGGAAGTATTTAAAAAAACTTCTGGAAATGTATTTCTTTCTTTTCTCTTTTTTATATATGTTAAACTTATTCTTTGAGAATTTCATAAATGAAAAAGAATGAAATATGATATCAACCCTTCATTTCCTCACTCAAACTTCCCTCATATTATCTCAACACCTCCCACTCCTAACCATGCATTTTTTACAGATTAATTTTATTTTTAATTATATATAGGTGTATCTGTGTGTGAAAATGTGCCCATGTATGTGGGCACCCAAGGAGGCAAGAAGAGGTTACAGGTTCCCTTGGAGCTGGAGTTACACGTGGCCATGAGCCACCTGAGGTGGGTACTCAGAGCAGAATTGTGGTCCTCTGCAACAGTAAGTGCTCTTAACCACTGAGAGGTCACTGTAGATCTCTTTAGATGCCCACCACTCCATTCTTTTATAGGGCACTAAATCCAAATAGTGCTGCCCATATGTCCACGGGTGTGGGGTCATCCACTGGAGCACAGGTAACCTACCAGTGGCCACACCCGCCCTGCAAAGGAGACATATTCTCTTTCCCTGTAGCTATCAACTGCCAGTCACTCCTCAGGGGTGGGGCTTCATGAGGTCCTCCCTCATTCATGCTGGAATTTTGGCTGGCTTGATCTTGTGCAGGTAACCACTGCTGCTGTGGATTCTTGAGTACAACAGCCATGTCATGTTCAGAGCACAGCATTTGACAGAACTCCTCCCCAGTCTCTGGCTCTTATATTTTTTCTGTTTCTTCCTCAATGTTCTCTGAGCCTTGGTGGGGAAGGATAAAGATGACCCATTTAGGGCTGAGCACTCAGTTTCTTCTCCACACTTTGACCAATTATTTATCTCTGCACTGACTGTTGCCCACTGCAAAAAGAAGCTCCTCTGACCAAGATAGATCTTTGAGTAAGAACATAAATATTTATAAGGCAGTTTGAGAACATGACTACTTAGGAAAATTAAACGCAGCTTCTACCCAACACCCGTGATCTCCCCAGCTTTTGGACAGGATAATGAACTAGGCATGAAATTCCCTCCTCTGGAGCAGGCCTCAAATTCAATAAGAAAGCAATTAGTTTTCCCCACTGCAGTTGTGCCACTATTGCACCAGGGGATAAATCTTAATATATTTTTGTTTAATATTTTGAGAATTTCATACAAGCATACAATGTATTTTGATCATATTCTCACCCCACTCCTCTTCCTAACTTCTACCAATCCATCTCTTACTCCCTGCCCCCTCCCAACTTCATGTCTTATTTTTAATTTTTATACATCAGGCAGTTCAATTTGTGCTGCGTATATAATCATGGGTATGGAGATAACCACTGGTGCATGGGTGACCCATGAGGGGCCGTACCCTTAAAGAAAATTATTCCCTTCCCAATCCATCAACTGTCAGTTATATTAAGTAACTTGATCTTGCACAAGTCATGTGCAGGCAATCACAGCTGTTGTAAGTTCATGACTGTAGTGGTCCTGTCTAAGATGGCAGACAAGAAGCCACATTGGAACAGGTAGCTGATTACAGCCTGAGAAGAAAAGAGAATAAGAATATGTGGATGTTCTGGTTATTTTTCTATTGCTGAGATAAAAAACACTGACCAGGGGCTGGAGAGATGCCTCAGTGGTTAAGAACACTGACAATTCTTGCAGAAGATCCAGGTTCGAATTCCAGTACCCACATGGAAGCTAAAAACTGTCCATAACTCCAATTCCAGGGGATCCAACAGCCTCTTCTGTCTTCCACGGGCATTGCACAACACTGGTGCACTTACATGCATACACATAAAATAAAAATAATAAATGCAATAATTTTATTTATTTTTTTGAAGAAGCATTTCACTACAACAGCATTGGTATATTCAATAACAATTTCCTGAGCTAAGATGCATCTCTTTCAAAATTGACTGTAAATTTTTAGGTTTACAGTTGAATTATTACAATTATACAATATTGTACTCAGTATAAACCCTATAAGACATAAAATTAATTGAGGATTTAACCTTTTAAAATGATCTCCATTTCATCATTAAAATACACAGTTTCATACAGAAAAATTCATTTTAATGCAATTGACATTAAGATGTTTGCACATGTGTTTCTAATCTCTATGTCTGATTATTACTAATCACAGTCAATTACTTTCTGAGCTCCTTGGCATCTGAGCATGGATATAAAGTCATCAGGTAGATTTCAATGGCAATGCAGAAGAGGCATTTCACTACAGCTTTAACATATTCAGTAACACACACTCCAGAGCAAGAGTACATCTCTTTCACAAGTGGGTGCAAGATTCTAGGTTCACAGTTGAATGAATACAGTTATACAATATTGAACTCAATATAAGCCCTGTAAGACATAAAATTAAATGAGTTTTCAACCTTTAAAAAGTAAAATTGAATGAGTTTTTGACCCTCAAAAAAGATCTCTATTTCAATCTAAAATATATTGTTCCTTGCAGAAAGACTCATTGTTTTTGCTACTAATGCTGAGATGTTGGCACATGCATCTCTAATCTATGTGTATCTGATTATTACTAGTCATAATCAGTTGCACTTGAATCCTTGGCACCTGTGTGTGTTTATAAAGTCATCAGGTAGATTTCAGTGGTATTGTTTATCACCTCTACTAATCAACATGATGTAAATTTCCATGCTTCCTCCTCAAATATACTACATTTTAAAAATTTTGTTGATTTGTTTTGTATGTGTGTATATCAGACAGAACATCCCAAACCATCTTATTCAACTATATACTCACTTCTGAAATGAAACCCTCCCATAGCCTCCTTCACTCCCACTAGAGCCCTTATACTCTGTTATCCCTGCTACTGTCTGCTGTGTTGTCGGCACCCCCAGCCATTCCCCACTACTTGTCCATC
>NW_008347808.1:891552-892110 GCF_000622305.1 Nannospalax galili | reverse complement strand
GTTGCTTGTTATGTAGCCTTTAGCTATGCATATGGACTCTTAAGAAATTAATCTTTGGTTATACATTCCTTTTGGATGTTTAAGGCCATACAGTTGGCCCAGATAAACCAATTTATTTTTACTCTTAAGGTCATTTGAGGATCTGTTCCTCAGGGGTCACATGGGCTTGGGGGGAGCCGCTGGCTCCTTTCTTTTACCAGATCTGCCTATGTGAGGATAAGTCAAAGGTCCTGCTTGACCATGGCTGGCTACAATTGGAAGCATGGAGGAAATGTTTCCTCTGTGTTGCCCCACCTCTTTGTAGACTGGACACTGGTTCAAGTCCATCTGGTGGGGTCTCCTCGGCCTCCTTGATCAAGAGGACAGGTGACCCACCACAATTAAAGGACATTTTTAGAGATGTTCATAGTCCCCTGGAACTAGTCGACCTAGGAGGGCAAGGAGCAAAAAGTGTCCTTTATGTCCCTCTGACCAAATTATTATAGACCTCAAAGTATGTCTGTTAAACACTGAAGAAGGTTAGTTCCACCAGTCTCATACTTTTAATTACTGTGTGCG
>NW_008347808.1:890498-890989 GCF_000622305.1 Nannospalax galili | reverse complement strand
TAATATAACAGTTTCTAGTTCCATCCATTTACCTGAAAATTTCATTATTTCCCCTTTCTTTACTGCTGAGTAAAATTCCATTATATAAATGAACCACATTTTCATTATCCACTCGTCAACTGAGGGACACTTAGGTTGCTTCCATCTCTTAGCAATTGTGAAAAGAGCAGCAACAAACATGGATGTAAAAGTGTCTATGCAATAGGATGAGTTTTTTTGGGTATATGCCAAGGAGTGGTATAACTGGATCAAATGGTAGGTTCATTTGTAGTTTTTAAGAGATCTCCACACTGCTTTGGGGGTTTAGCAAGTTTGCAGCCCCAACAGCAGTGGATGAGTGTTCCCCTTTCCTCACATCCTCTCCAACACTTGGTATCATTTATTCTCTTGAACTTAGCTAGGCTGACTGGGGTAAGATGAAATCTTAAAGTGGTTTTAATTTGTATTTCCCTAATTATTAGTGATGTTGAACATCTTTTAAGGTACTTTGT
>NW_008347808.1:886870-888029 GCF_000622305.1 Nannospalax galili | reverse complement strand
ATGGTCGATTTTGGAGAAAGTTCCATGGGGTGCTGAGTGGAAAGTATGTCCTTTGGTGTTTGGGTGGAATACTCGGTAGATATCTGTTAAGTCCATTTGATATATGGTTTTGTTTAATTCAGATGTCTCTCTGTTAAGTCTCTGGCCTGTTGACCTATCTAATGGAGACAGTGGGGTATTGAAGTCCCCTACTATTAATGAGTTGGCATTGGTCTGGGTCTTAAAATCCTGTAGTATTGTTTTTATGGAGTTGGGTGCACCAGAGTTTGGTGAATATATTTTCATTAGTGTAATATCTTCTTGATTCATTGTTCCTTTGATCAGAATGAAGTGGCCCTCTTTATCTCTTTTGATTAGTTTTAGTTTAAAGTCTATTTTGTCAGATATTAGAATTGCTACACCTGCTTTTTTTCTTAGTACCATATGCTAGGTATATTTTTTTCCATCCTTTCACTTTAAAATACTGTCTTTCCTTGAAAGGGAGATAGGTTTCTTCCAGAAAACAAAAATGTGGGTTTTGTTTCTTAATCCATTCACCTAATCTGTGTCTTTTGACTGGGGAGTTCAGTCCGTTAATATTTAAAGTTATTAATGAAAGATGAGTATTGAATCCTGTCATTTTTTTTGTTTACATTCTTGCTATAGCTGTACTTTTACACTGTTATACCCTTGTTGGAATTCTTTCTGCAACCCCTTGGGTATAGTCATTCCTTTCTTCAGCTCTTTGTATTGCTCCCAGAACTCTCTGAAGGGCTGGTTTTGTGGACATGAATTCCTTCAGCCTATTTATGTCATGGAAGATTTTTCTTTCCCCTTCCACTATAATAGATATTTTGGCTGGGTGTAGTAATCTGGGTGGCATCTGTGGTCATTTAAAATTGAGAATACTTTGGTTCAGGCTCTTCTGGCTTTCATAGTTTTCACTGAAAAGTCAGCTGTAATCCTAATGTGTTTTCTTTTATATGTGACTTGTTGTTTCTCTTTTGCAGCTTTTAGTATTGCCTCTTTGTTTTGTACATTTTATGTTTTTACTATGATGTGCCATTGAGAGTTTCTTTTCTGGTCCTGTCTGTATATGCTTCTTGTATTTGTATGGGCATGTCTGTTTTTAATTTGGGGAAATTTTCTTCTACAATCCTGTTGAAGATCTTTTCCATAA
>NW_008347808.1:875201-878598 GCF_000622305.1 Nannospalax galili | reverse complement strand
GGGGATGGAACGGTGAATGAGGCTTAGGGAGTCCCGGTGCGGAGAGCTGCGCTATATACTTACCCCAAGAGGCCTGAGGATAGTAGTGCCTGTGGTTTACTTTTTGAGCATGAAAAGCTGGTTCCTCTAAGCTTCCGGCTCTCTCTTTTTATTTTATATTGGAGTGGCCAGATTGCTTTTGTCTTCAGGAGTTCCCATAGAGGCCCAAGTCAGACAAGGATCAGATGCTCTCAGGCATTCTCCTAAGGTCTGGATCCCTCCAGGAACGATTTTGGCCTCAGGAATTTGTGGGTTGGACTGGCCTGGGAGCTGGGCACAGGAAAGATGCTGGTCTAGGGCAGCTGGTGGCCGTGCCACCCAGAGATGCAAAGGAAGATGGGGGTGGTTTGTGGCCCCAAGGTCTCCTGGGGACTGCACTGAGGAGCTGGGGTGGTCTGGATGCAAAGGATCAGGAAAAGGAAAGGTCAACCCCCGCATCCAGGAAAGAGGCTGGCAGGTTGTGCAAGCCCAGGGATGCAGAGGGAGGTGAGGGTGGGGCCAGGCCCAGAGTGCTCCTGGGACCCGAATAGGAACTGAGTTGCTCTGGGTGCAAAGAATCAGGAAGCAGTGGTGGTTCCTCAGGTGTCTGGGGCTCCAAGACAAGGAATGGGACAGGACCCAGGCTAGGAGGAGAGACCTTCGGGGGAGATGGGAGGGTGAAAGAGGCTGGGGGAGTCAAGCACCAAGTGCATGATTGACTTACCTGGGAGAGAGAGGCCTGTGGGTTGGAGAGAGGCCTGTGGGTTGTGCAGGCCCAGGTAAGCAGCAAATAAAATAATTTTTAAAAAATTAAAAAAACACTGACCAAAACCAACTTGGGGAGAAAAGGGTTTATTTCACCTTCAGCTTAAAGTACATCATGGAGGGAAGCTAAGGTGGGAGCTCAGGGCAGGAAATAGAATAAGACCACAGAGGAGTGCTGCTTACTGGCTTCCTCCTCTGGCTGGTGCTCAGTCCACATTTTTTTATTTTTCTTTTTGTCTTTTTGAGACAGGGTGTCCCTACAGGCCCAACTGACCTGGAACTCAATATGCAAATCAGGCTGGCCTCAATCTCACAGAGATCTGCCTGCCTCTATCTCCCAAATGCTGGAATTAAAGGCATGCACTACCACACCCGGCTTTTTCAGGCCACTTTCTTATAAAATATAGGACCACCTGTTCAGGGGTGGCACCACCCCTATGGGCTGGGCTCTCCGACATCATTCAACAATCAAAAAAAAAAAAATGCTCCACAGACATGGCCACAGGCCAATCCAATGGAAGAAATTCCTCAATTGAGGTTCGCTCTACCCAGGTGTGTCAAGTTGACAACTGAAGCTTTGGAGCACAGTGGGCTTTTATTTTTTATGACCCACAGAGTTCAGACAATACTACCCATATGGTCATGGGTTTGGAATCTTTTTAATTACTGCTTCAATCTCATTACTTGTCACAGATCTGTTCAAATTCTTCATCTCATTTGATTTAAGTTTTATGGGTGATATGTATCTAGAAATTGATTGATTCATTGCAGGTTTTCCAATTTAGTGGAATATAGGTTTTTAAGTTATAAACTCTTGATTTTATGAATTTCATTGGTGTCTGATGTAATCTCTCCCACCCATTCTAATTCCCTTAATTTGTGCCTTCCCTCTCTTTCAATTTAAATTTTTATTTTTTAGATAATTTCATACATGAGTATCATATTTACCTCATTTCCACCACACCCTCTCCCATTCCAACTCCTCCCAGGTAACCCCTACTCCCTCTCCAATTACTGAACTCCAGGGCTGAAGAGATGGCTCAGCAGTTAAGAGCACTTGCTGCTCTTGCAGAAGACCAAGGTTTGGTTCCCAGCACCCACATGGCAACTAACAACCATCCATGACTCCAGTTCCCGGGGATCCAACACCTTTTTCTGACCTCCAAGGGCACTGCATGACATGGGTACACTTACATACATGCAGGTAATACACTCATGCACATAAAAATAATAAATAAAAAAATTCTTGAACTCTTGTTTAATTTTATATCTATCTATCTATCTATCTATCTATCTGTCTATCTATCTCCTACTGAATTCAGTTGCTCATTTGTACATGTGTTTAGGGCTGACAAACTTGGTATTGAATAACTTATTAGGGGTTTTTTCCCTGGAGAAAACTGATTCTGTGTCTCTCAACAACCACTGATTACCTATAGCTCTTCATCTAGGAGTGGGTCTTACGAATTTTCCTCCATCCGCATCAGCATGTCGACTGGTGGTGCTGTTATTTAAGTCTTGTTTAGACAATCATATAATTGAAATTACATGGGTGCAGCTTTCCTATCCTGTCTTCAAGACACTATCATAGCAGGTGTCCAGGTTCTCTGGCCCTTACTGTCTTTCTACCTCCTCTTCCTCAATGTTCCATGAGCATTAGGCATAAAGACTGCATTGTAAATGTTCCATTTTGGGTTGAACACCCCACAGTCACTTACTCTGAATTTTTTCCAGTTGTGGATCTCTGTAATACTTTCCATCTGCAGCAAAGAGGAAGGAGGAGGAGGAGGAGGAGGAGGAGGAGGGGATGAGGAGGAAGAAGGAGTAGCTTTTTTGAGGGCTCAGTGTTTAAGACCACTGGCTGCTCTTGCAGTGGACCCAGGTTCAGTTCCGAGCACTCACATGCTGTTTAACAACCATCTGTAACTCCAGTTCCAGGGAATCCGATCCCCCTCTCTGGCCTCCTCAGGCTTTGCACATACATGGTACACCTACATAGATGCAGGAAAATTTTTCATACACATAAAATAATAAAGAATAAGGTTTAATAAAAAAAAGAAGCTTCTTTGAGGAGAGATGATAGCTACACTTATCTATAGGTGTAAGAGTATTTAGAGTACAGTTAGAAATTACATTGCTTTAGGAAAATGGTAATAGTAGGCTCTCCTCTAGAGTCTATTAACTCTCCAGCCATGTGGAATTGGCTAGGTATGTAGTGCTAGATATGATTTTCCTCCTGTTGGTTGAGCCTAAAGTCCAATTAGAGAACTGTTAGTAACCCCTAAGATAAAAGTGGGACTTGTTATTGGGACTGGAGAGATGGCTCAATGGTTAAGACCATTTGCTGCTCTGACAGAAAACTCAGATTCAATTCCCAGCACCCACATGTTGGCTAATAACTGCCCAATAAATCCAGTGTTAGGGGATCCCACACCCTCTTCTGGCCTCTATGGGTTTTGCATGACATGGGTGCACTTAAATGCATGCAGGGAAAACATTCATACACATGAAATTTGCAGGTAAATGGATGGAACTAGAAACTGTTATACTAAGTGAAGTAACACAATCTCAGAAAAAAAATCGACATATGTTCTCCCTCATATGTGGATCCTAG
>NW_008347808.1:753968-857263 GCF_000622305.1 Nannospalax galili | reverse complement strand
CATTGTAAATGTTCCATTTTGGGTTGAACACCCCACAGTCACTTACTCTGAATTTTTTCCAGTTGTGGATCTCTGTAATACTTTCCATCTGCAGCAAAGAGGAAGGAGGAGGAGGAGGAGGAGGAGGAGGAGGGGATGAGGAGGAAGAAGGAGTAGCTTTTTTGAGGGCTCAGTGTTTAAGACCACTGGCTGCTCTTGCAGTGGACCCAGGTTCAGTTCCGAGCACTCACATGCTGTTTAACAACCATCTGTAACTCCAGTTCCAGGGAATCCGACACCCCTGGAGGAGGAGGAGGAGGGGATGAGGAGGAAGAAGGAGTAGCTTTTTTGAGGGCTCAGTGTTTAAGACCACTGGCTGCTCTTGCAGTGGACCCAGGTTCAGTTCCGAGCACTCACATGCTGTTTAACAACCATCTGTAACTCCAGTTCCAGGGAATCCGATCCCCCTCTCTGGCCTCCTCAGGCTTTGCACATACATGGTACACCTACATAGATGCAGGAAAATTTTTCATACACATAAAATAATAAAGAATAAGGTTTAATAAAAAAAAGAAGCTTCTTTGAGGAGAGATGATAGCTACACTTATCTATAGGTGTAAGAGTATTTAGAGTACAGTTAGAAATTACATTGCTTTAGGAAAATGGTAATAGTAGGCTCTCCTCTAGAGTCTATTAACTCTCCAGCCATGTGGAATTGGCTAGGTATGTAGTGCTAGATATGATTTTCCTCCTGTTGGTTGAGCCTAAAGTCCAATTAGAGAACTGTTAGTAACCCCTAAGATAAAAGTGGGACTTGTTATTGGGACTGGAGAGATGGCTCAATGGTTAAGACCATTTGCTGCTCTGACAGAAAACTCAGATTCAATTCCCAGCACCCACATGTTGGCTAATAACTGCCCAATAAATCCAGTGTTAGGGGATCCCACACCCTCTTCTGGCCTCTATGGGTTTTGCATGACATGGGTGCACTTAAATGCATGCAGGGAAAACATTCATACACATGAAATTTGCAGGTAAATGGATGGAACTAGAAACTGTTATACTAAGTGAAGTAACACAATCTCAGAAAAAAAATCGACATATGTTCTCCCTCATATGTGGATCCTAGGATCAGACTCTGATAAATAAGTATGCAAACAGACATAACTACAGGAACCAGGACAAGGGTAAGGAAACAGTGAGGTAAAGGAAAAGAAATAACCTGAAGGAGAAGAATAATAGGCAACAGACCTTAAGAAGGGAGATATGGATAAAAATTGGGTTAGATTAGGGGAGGGGGGAGGGAAGGGTATATGAGGAACCTAGGGGATAAGGAGAAAGAAGCAGCTCAACAGAGGTAGGATCATAGGAGCAAGGGTATTAGTAAGGAAGAAAGGGGGGGAAGTGGGGGCACCTTAAGTGGGAAAACCATGATAGAGGGGTGAGACGATACAAGAGACAAACAATGCCTAGCTAGTCACGAAAACCAGAGGGAACCATATTATTCCTACAATCTACTGACAAATTATACTTAACAGATCAAGAAATATATCTCTAGATAAGGTTTATTTGAGACCAACCGGTCATTACCCAAGATTTATCTGCAGGACACGCAGTAATTAAAAATCAAAAATATTTTATCAGTATTGAACCATTGGGAATATCTTAATATGTTGGCTATTGTTGTGCTTCATAAGCCTTTCAGCTGGGTGGGACTATTGATAGCTTTTCTCCCTTGGCAGTTTGAATAACACCTTCTGATACTATGAGAGCTAGTTCCTAGGGAGGAGGTTTCCAGGTTAGTTCCAGCTGGATTCCTTCAAGTCCAGTGTCTGAAATGTGTGGTAGTTTCAGCAATAAGTTCTTGCCTTCAAGTTCTGGGAGGGAACCAAAGGCAATAGCAGTAGACTATATTGTTTGAGGAGTCACTTGGATCCCCAAACAATTTGAAGAGAGGTTTCCCATTCCTGGCACTGTTTTTTTTTTTTTTTGTTTGTTTGTGTTGTTGTTGTTTTTTTTTGTTTGTGTGTGTGTGTGAGAGAGAGAGAGAGTCTGTGGCTCTTGGGGGAAGCATTATTACCTCATGTGGTATAACGCTATATATATATATGTATATATATATATATATTATATGTGTGTGTGTGTATGTGTGTGCGTATGTATTTTAGGTAAGTTTGTAAGATACTTACCTATGGTTTTTCCAAACATCCTTAGTGTTATTTATCTCTGCTTCCTCCTTTTCCTCTGTCTTACCCTCCTTCCTGTTCCACAGTTTTACCATTTTCTCCTTGATAACACCTGTGTCCTACTAGCCCCTTCTCTAGAGCTCCTCCTGCCACCCATGTTCCTTTTCCAAATTCTTGACATCTGCAGTTACTTCAGGTTATATATTCAAATCTAAAGATTCAGAGCTAAGATCTACAAATAAGTGAGAACATGCAGGTTTTGTCTTTCTTGGTTGTGGTTACCTCACTGAGTATAATATTTTCCAGTTCCATCCATTTACTGGCAAATTTCATGATTTAATTTTTCTTTGCAGCCAAATTCTGTTGTGTATATACAGTACGTTTTCATTATCCATTCATTATCCATTTATTATCTGAAAGATAGTTATTTCCAGTTCCTAGCTATTGTTTATGGTGTTTTGGTTTTTGAGAAAGCATCCTATCTCGCTAGCTATTGTTAACAGAGTAGCTATGAGCATGGCTGAGCAAGTATCTCTGTAGTAAGATACAGAATCCTTTGGGTATATGCTAAGGAGTGGTATAGCTGGGTCATATGCTAGATCTATTTTTAGCTTTTGTGAAAGTTCTCCACACTGATTATTTCCATAGTGCCTTCACCACTTTGTAAACCCACCAACAGTGAATGAGGGTTTCCCTTGCCCTGCATCCTCTCCAGCATTTTTTTTGAGCGTTTAAAATTTCATACAACATTTTCCACGCAATTCCAGACCCCCTTTCCCATCCATGCCACCCCCTATCCCCCCACTGAACCCTATGCACTCTGCCATACATGCTGAGTCCTATTTATTCAGATGTTTGTACCCAAATGTCCTTCAGTGTAAATGTGTCCACTGGAGTCTATCCATCCAGTGGTGGTCGTATATGTCATACTCTCCCTCTTCACCCAGCAGCAATCAGTCTCAAATAGTTCTCAATCTAGTGCTGGCCTGCCAACTATTTCTCACTTCCTGTTTGGGCCCTTGTTTAATTGAGCTGACATGGATCCCACGCTCAATGCCACCTCTGCCACAGGCTCACATGAGCAAGCCTCCAGTGGCCTGGAAGCCTCCACTTCCCTATGTTCATGAACCACACTTGGCTCTTACAATTTTTCTGCCTCCTATTCTGCAATGGTCCCTGAGCCGTGGGTTGGTGAGGGTCCGTATAGGAGTCCCGTCCTACACTCTTCAGTCTCTTATTCTCCAAAACTTGGCCAATTGTGGCCTTCTGTGTGCATCACACTTTGATGTACATGGAAGCCTCAAACTCTACAGCATTTGTTGTCACTTGTTTTCTTGATCTTAGCCATTCTGAATAGAGTAAGATGATATCTCAATGTAATTTCAATTTGCATTTGTCTGATTGCTAAGGATGTTGAACACTTTTCAGCATTTCAGGTTCATATTGAGGACTTTGATCCGTCTGGAGTTGATTTTTGTGCAGGGTGATAGACATGGGTATAAATTCATTCTTCCTAGCTGGCCAATATTGTAGCATATAGAGTCTAGTACTGGGTAAGACCATTTTTGTCTTTTCTTTCCCAGTATGGCACCTTCTAACACTATGAAAGCTAGCCAGCAGGAAGGAAGTTTCCTGGTCAGTTTGAGGTTGATTTCACTATGTCTTGCAGTCAAAGTGTGTGAACACACTTTCACCATGTAGCTCAGGTTAGCCATGAACTCATGATCCCCTTACCTCCACTTCACTAGTACTAGACTAGAGGTGTGTATTACCACATCCAGCTTGAGAAGTGTGTTGCAAAACATAAAGTGCTTTCACATGGAAAAAGGGATATCATAACTCTTTAGGGGTGTAGATGTTAGTATCCGGTTGTATCCCTTTTTGATAATGTGTATTTTCAACATTATCCTGGCATTGCCTGCTTATGTGTAGATTTGTTTGCATGTGTTTTTTGAGGCTTAATGTGTATTTCCAAGTAGGCCTGGTATGTAGTGGGCTCTTCTGCCTACAGTTCACATTCCTGATGCACATTTTTTTTCATTTCTTAGACCATAGTCTCTGGCTAGAAAACATTCTGTCTTTTAGCTAAGAAACACAGATCAAAAAATATGCCTAACTATATTTTAAATGCCTTCCCCTAAATCAGGCATGGAAGTATATGTCTGAAATACTAGATATTGTGGCAACTGAGGCAGGAGAATTATGAGATTAAGGCCAACCTGTACTACAAGGTAAGGAGCTATTCTAAGGAAAAAAATCCTTCCCCTTTCTTCTCACTGTGCCAAAAAGTGCTTTACATTCAGCTCAACCATGTGTGTATGCAGATGTGAGCCCATGTGTGGCTAGCTATGTCTCAGTGGGGAAAATGGTGTGCCCTTCCCCGGGGATGAACTGAGCCTTTGAGCCAACCACATCATATGGCTTCCCTAGTGACTCTAAAGAATGTGGTGCTGGCAATGTGATGTTGCAGGGGGGCAGGGGGAATGGAGGAGCAATTCTCTAGTCTTCCCCTCACATATGTACCACTCCCAACGACTCAGCTTTTCCTTCTCAAAGCTTTGGGTTTGGAGGCAAAGAAATCTGGACCTATTTGACTCAAGTCAACCAGCACACCCTGATGACTGGCTCTACGGGTGTCCTGCCATTATCTTGAGTATCAGAATTGTTGAAGGAAGAGAAAATAACCCATGTTTAGCCCATGGAGCCACTGAATCTACCCCCAACAAACTAGAAACCAGAATTCTAAAAGATCATACTTATCTATTGTGGTTGTAGGTGTGCACCCTATAATCCCAGAACTTGTGAGTTGGAAGCAGGAAGACCAGGAGCTCATAGCCAGTATGGGCTACATAGTGAGTTCCAGACCAGCCTGGGCTACATGAAACCCTGTCTCAAAACAACAACATAAAGATCACACACAACTTAGTCTTTACATCCCCAATCTATTTTTATTTCTTTATTGATTTTGAGGTTTTCTTCTTTTGATTTGTTTTTTAGCCCAGGTTGACTGGGAACTTACTATGTAGCCAAGGCTGGCTTAAAACTCACAGTGGTCTACCTGCTCAGCCTCCCAATTGCCAGGACTTCAGGCGTGAGCCACCCTACCCAGTTTATGTTCCCATTTTATACACAAGGAAATTAAAGTCAAGAGAGGTGAATGAATTTGCTCAGGGGAAAAAAACTGGCTTTTCTCACTCCCAAGGCAGTATTATTTCCTCTGGGTCTCCAGATACAAGAGTTATAAGTATCAAGCAAATTAATAACAAAGATGAATGACCTTGTAATTTTGTTGCTTTTGTTTAGACAGGTTTTCCTCTGCATTCCTGGCTGGCTTGGAACTCACTATATAGATCAGGCTAGCCTCAACCTCACAGAGATTTGCCTGCCTCTCCCTCCTCAGTGCTGGGATTAAAGGAGTGTGCCACTTTGCCTGGCAAGTTCTGTTGTTTTAAACACTTCTCCTTAAAACAGAAGCTAAAAGTCTTGGGGAGGTGAAAAAAATGGAACAAAGGCTGGCTAGTATGTCTTTCTACTGAGACACAACCTGGGCTACATACCTAGCATACCTAGCCTTGCTGGAGGCAGGTTCCAAGGCTCAGGGGACTGTGGGCTTATCTTGTGCAGTGGATGCTCTGGAAGTAGAAGCTCTGTAATTCCTACTGCAGCATGTCTTCTAGATACCAACAAAAGCTCCCCAAGGAAAAGAGCTACAGCTTTCTTTTCCTTTTCATCTCCTATAAATTTGTCTACTGCCAGGCCTCCTGATTGATGATGCTTGCCACAGAGATGAGATCATCCTGATTTTTTGGCCAAAGGCTGTCTAGATCCACCTGGCAGCCTGCATCCCTAAGCCACAACTATATTAATGAATTAGCTTTCTGGTACACCAACATTCTAGTTGCCTCCATTTTTCAGAGGGCCGTATCAGTATATTCCAGTGACCTTGATCTAGCTTACTGCCTAGGAGAGCTGCTTGCCGTTCCTAGGGACCTGACCCTACAGATTGTATTAGCAATGTAATCACCACATTTACTCATTTATTATCACATTTTCTCTTTTTTAAAGTATTATTTTGTTTCTTTTTGTTTGAGATAAGATCCCATGCTGTAGCTAACCTGGAAGTTACTGGCCTCAAACTCATACTCGTCCTCCCGCCTGGGCACTCTGAGTGTTAAGATTACAAGCAGGAGCCACCATACGTGGCTGCCACATTTACTCTTGTGAAGTTTTCTGATACCTGATTTCTTTTACCTCCTAAGCAAGGCTGGACATGGACTGCTTCTACCTCCTTGCAGTGACATACCTTCCTGGCTCCTTCCCTTCCTTCATACCCCAGCTTAAACACCATCACTTTTTTTGCTGTTATTGTTTTTATTTCTTGAGGCAGCATCTCATATAGCCCCAGATAGCTTTGTAATGTAAGTTTAAGCAAGGAATTCCTGATGCTACTGTCTGGCATCACAGATGTTGGCTACCCCATCTGCCACCTCTTCTTCTTCTTCTTTTTTTTTAAAAAAAAAGAAAACAGTTTCTCGCTGTAGCCCCAGCTGACTTGGAACTCACCATGTAGACCAGGCTTGCCTCAATCTCAGAAATCAGCCTGTCTCTGCCTTCAGAGTCCTGGGATTAAAGGTGTATACCACATCTTTACCTGTTCATTCTTTCTGAAAAAATCATCTCAAAACTGTTTCTTCCTGGCATTTGTTTTTGTTAATGTTATTGTGTAGACGCAGGATCTCACTCTGTAGCTCAGGCTATGCTGGAATGCACTATGTAACTAGGCTGTCTTGGAAACCATCATGATCCTCTTGTGTCAGATTTCTGAGTGCTGGGATTACAGATGTGAGACAATGTGCTTGTTTATGACACCTATTACAATCACAATGATATATTTTATCTGTGTAATCTCTTATTTAATAGGTACTTCCCTAAAGTAAACAGTATAATGCTCCCTCAAAGAAGCCCATATCTATGTCTTCAGAAACTATGTGTTATGTTACATTATAAGAAGAATTTAATTCTCAGCTGAGTTCCAGACACAGAAGTAAGTCTCAATTACTCAAACAGGCAGTATATATTCACAATCTCAGTGGAAGACTGAAAGAGGGAGGCATGAGAGAAGGTGAGAATGGTGTACTACCAGGATTCAATCTGTCATTGCTGGCTTTGAGGATGCAGAAGGAGCCATAAACCAATGAGAGCAAGTACTTTCAAGACGCTGGAAAGGGCTATGTATGTGGCTCACTTTTATAATCCCATCAGGAGATGGGTAAGAGAATTTTAAGTTTGTGGCCAACCTAGCTTGCATAGTGAGTTCAAAGCCAGCTTTATGTGACAGAACATAAGATATACGGGTTGGGGAAATGGCTCACTTGGTAAAGTGAATGCTGTGCAAACATGAGGACTTGAGTTTAGATTCTCAACATCCACATAAAAAGCAGGGTATGGGAGCTGGAGAGATGGATCAGTGTTTAAGAGTACTTACTGCTCTAGTGGAAGACCTGGCTTCACCACACACACGGCAGCTCACAGCCACCTGCAACTCTAATTCTAGGGGATCCATGCACACGTACATATAAATTAAAAATGAATAAAATTAAAAATGAATAAAATTAAAAAGCCAGGCAAGATGGCACTTGTCTGCAACCTCAGTGCTGGTTGAGGACGGGGACAGAAACAGGTGGGCCACTGAAGGTCATTGGCCAGCTAGCCTAGCCAGATCTATGAGTTTCGGGTTCAGTGAGAGCACCTGTCTCCATAAATAAGGTAGACAGAGTGAGGAGAAGCCTGATAATAACCTCTAGCATTGGACTCAAAGTAGTCATCCTGCCTTAGTGTCCTGAGTGTTGGCATTACAGGTGTTTACCACCATACCTGGCAAATGTGTGTTATGTTAAGCCAATTAATATTATATTAATTTTTATGATAGCCACAAAAAACTATTACACTCTCTCATTGCTCTATTATTTGCTGGAGGCAGGAATTGTATTTGTTCTTCTCATCATCGTAGCCCCAGCCCCTGGCCCAAGGTAGGACTTCAATTAATAGTGGTTGGTTTAGATAAATGAATGATGAGTAGACATACCTTAGACATCTTCCCTTCATAATGCCCTTCAGTGTTAATTGGCATTTTATCTAAAGGACTGAGCCCACAGGTGACAGTTGCCTCCCCATCCAGCAGGAGAGATTGAATCTGGAAGCCTAGGAATACCTACATCATTGATTTCTCAGTTGCATCTCTTGCTTTTTCTCAGAAAAGGATGCCTGTTGACTCTTTATCAGCACCCTGTAAGAATGCAAACATGGAGAGAGAGAGAGAGAGAGAGAGAGAGAGAGAGAGAGACTAATTCTCTTCCCATAATCTTTCTTATAGTACCTGGCATGTGCCATGTGCAACAACATGAGCTTCTTTATATATTTGGGAACACTACAGTGACAATCTGTTTCTCCATTATATTCCCTCTTACTTCATTCGCTCCTTGTTTTGCAAAGTAGAGAGTCCTAATCCTGTTATAGAAAAGATGAGAGAATATATGAGCCCAACTCAAGACCATATAATCAATATAAGAGCTAGAACTAGATTCAGCTCTCCAGGCACTAAACTGAGATGGTATCATGTAGCCCAGGATGGCCTTGGACTTGCTATGTAGTCAAACATGATTTGAACTCTTGATCTTCTTGTCTTCACATCCCAAGTCCTGTGATTAGGGCTGTTTGCCACCATGAATGGACAATAAATACTAATTTTTAAAATTTACTTATTGTGTGTGTTTGTGTATGTGTGTGTTTGCTTGCATGTCATGGCCTGTGTATGAAGATCACAGAGCAACTTTTGAGAGATGGTTCTCTCTTTCTACTATTTGGTTTCCAAGGATCAAAGTCAGGTCACCAGGCTTGCACAGCAAGTGCCTTACTGAAGAGCCATCTAACTGTCTCTCCCCAACTGTTTTTACATTTACTCACTTTATCTATCTATCTATCTATCTATCTATCTATCTATCTATCTATCTATCTATCTATCTGTCTATCTATCTATCTATGTATATATCTTTGTATCTATTCTATCTATCTATCATCTATCTATCATCTATCTGTCTGTCTGTCTGTCTGTATGTATGTATGTCTGTCTATCATCTATCATCTGTCTATCTGTCTATCATCTATCTATCTATCTATCTATCTGTCTATCATCTATCTATCTATCATCTATCTATCTTCATCATCATCATCATCATCTATCATCTAATGTGATGTTGGTCGGGGGTTTTGTGATGCCACAGTTCACATGTGTGGATATCAGAGGACAATTTGTAGAAGTCCTCTCCATCCCACCATATAAGTTCTAGGGATTGAACTCAGCTTTTCAGGCTTGATGGCAAGAGCCTTTACCTGTTGAACTATCTCCCCAACCCCTAGCACCAATTAATTTTGGGCTTTTTTTTTTTATGACAACTACTCACCTCCATTGCTTGTTTAATCATAAACTTGTATATTGAACCTATAGACCACATTTGCATACTCTACTTTCTCCCTACTGAAGTGATATACTATGTTATAGCAACCTCTTATTTTTTTTAAGACAGGGTTTCAGTATGTAGCCAGGCTGGTCTGGAATTTGCTATGTAGACTACATTGGCCCTGAACTCATAGTGATCCACCTGCTTCTGCCTCCGGAGTGCTGGGATTAAAGGCATGCACAATCATGCCCGACATAGCAACCATTTTTCCTCCATTTTCTTCTTAGTGAAAATAACAGTTAAGGAGAAAGGTGACAGGATTTTATCCTAGCCTATGTGATCTTTGGAATGTTACTCCCATCACAGTCTGGCCCTATCTTTCCAGCAGAAGCCTCCGTTTAAATGCAAGTGAGACAAAGCTTGTTGTGCACTTCTATAGTCTCAGTTCTCCAGGAGCAAGAGGCAGGAGGATTGCTCATGACCAGGAGTTTAAGACCAGCTGGACAACATAGCAAGATCTTATCTTGTTAGTTATGTGTGGTAGTACACACTTATAATCCCCAGCACTCAGGAGGCAGAGCAGGCAGATCTCTGTGAGATGGAGGCCAGCCTGGTCTATGTAGCAAGTTCAAGACCAGTTGGGGCTTCAAGGAGATCTTGTCTCAAAAAAAAAAAATCCCCCAACAACAACAAAAGACCCCGCTTCAAAAAAAAACAACAAACAAAAACAAGCCAGGCACAGGGGTGCATACCTGTAATCCTAGCATTTGGAAGAGCAGCCTGGGTTGCATAGCAATTTCCAAGCCATTCTGCATTACACAGGGAGAACTTGTTTCAAATAAAAACAACAAAACAAAGAAACCAACAAACTAACAAACCTGGAGATATGACTGAGTGACTCTTGCCCAGTATGCCTAGCTTGTGTTGAGAACTCAGTTCTGCAAAAGTAAAACCTAAGCAAGAAAAATGCAGCTAAATTTCTATAGACTGTTACCTTTGTTGTTCATGTCTACCCCA
Organism: Nannospalax galili; assembly: GCF_000622305.1. Lineage (NCBI taxonomy): Eukaryota > Metazoa > Chordata > Mammalia > Rodentia > Spalacidae > Nannospalax > Nannospalax galili. The sequence continues at coordinate 846,624 of NW_008347808.1, read as the reverse complement.
TATCCATAATCAGCAGTAATTATGGTCAATGTTGAGTGCTTCATATATGTCAGATACCTGCATATATGTCAGTACTTGATAGGCATTATTCTATTTTATCAAGCACCAACTTCAGATCATAGGTATCATTACCCCCCATATCATAGAAGAGGAAAGGGAAGATGAAACTGAAAGAGAATAAGTAATTTGCCGAAGGTCATTGGCATCTGAAGATAGTAGGATATGCACTCAAATGCTCTGGTGCAAGGCCCAAGCATTTTGTTTTATTTTGTTTAGGTTTTGGTGCTACATATTGATTGCAGGACCCCATACGTGTTAAAACTGCACTCTCCCACTGAGCTGTAGCACCACATTATCTTTTTGAAAATTTAAATTATTATTGCATGTATGTTTGATGGATATGTGTGGGCACGCATATGCCAATGTGTTCCTGTGGAGATTAGAGGAAATTTATGGTGTTAATTGTCTCCTTCCACCTTTATGTAGGTTCTAGGCATTGAGCTCAGGTCGTCAGGCTTCACAGCAAGCACTTTGGTCTACTGACCCATCTCACCACCCTAATACCACAATTTCTGCTACTACATTCTGTCTTGGCTATTTTCATGTACATGCACACGGACACACAGACACACACACAGATACACAGACACACACAGACACACAGACACACACACACACACACATACATTGTTCACTGACATCTTGAAAATTTCCTGTAGCTACTCCTTCTGCTACTCTTCGATGTTTATGTGCCCTGAAAAATTCATGTTGAAGCAGGTTGTGGCACCTGGGAGGCAGAAGCAGAGGCAGAGGCAGAGATTAAGGCCAGCCTGGTCCCCATAGCGAGTTTCAGGACCCCTGGGTGTACAGGGAGATCTTTTCTCAAAAGACCAAAAAAAAAAGTCATGTTGAGAATTCATGCGTGGTGGCACATGCCTTTAATCCCAAAACTTGGTGTGCAAAGACAGGTAGACTTTTTTTTAGAAGAAGCATTTCATTACAGCTTTAACACATTCAGTAACAATTTCCAGAGCAAGGATACATCTCTTTCAAAAGTGGCTGTAAATTTTAGGTTCACAGTTATGAGATTAAGGCCAGCCTGGTCTACACAGTGAGTTCCATGCCTGTGGTGGCTACATGGAAAGCATGTCTCAAAAAGACCACTCCCTCCCCCAAATAAAGAAAATTCATGTATTCATGTTGAGACAAGTGTGATGGCTCACACTGTAATCTGAGTGAGGACTCAGGAAGGCTGAGGTAGAAAAATCACCAGCTCAAGGCCAGTCTAAAGCACATAGTGAGTACCAGGTCAACCGGAACCATCTCACTTTTAGAGGGCTCTCCACTTTATTGTAGTAAGGAGTTACAATGTTATAAATAAAAAATGTACACCCAAATTGCTATGTTATATAAGCCATAAGGTTTTAAAATATGTGAAAAGGGAAAGGAAGGAAATTCTACTCATTTCAAGCAATAATATCTTCTCTTAAACTTCAGAGAGCCACAAACATTTAAACCCATGAACTGTTGATGGTCCTTAGCCAGTCCAGCTTCTATCAGGAACTGGCCATATGTTCCCGCATTGGTCACCCGGTAGCTGAATTATTTCTCTATATTCTGGATGCACAACTACAGTATCATTGCAAATTTCCTCTCAGTGACCAAAACCAACTTAGGGAGGAAAGGGTTTATTTGACTAACCCTTCCACATCACAGTTCATTACCGAGGGAAGTCAGGACACGAACTCAAGCAGGAACCTAGGGGCACAAACTGAAGCAGGAACCATGGAGGAATGTTGCTTATTGGCTTACTTCCTCTGGCTTACTCAGCTATGCCTGCTTTTATTTATTTATTGGTCTTTTTGAGACAGAGTCTCCCTGTAGCCCCAGCTTGCCTGGAACTCACTATGTAGACCAGGCTGGCTTGAACTCACAGACATCCGCCTGCCTCTGCCTCCCAAGGGCTGGGATTAAAGGTGTGTGCCACCACACCCAGCACAGCTACCCCCTCTTACAGAAGCCAGGCCCATCTGCCCAAGGATGACACCACCCACAGTGGACTGGACCCTCCTACCTAGTAAGACAATGCCTCCAGGAGCTGGAGAGATGATTTAGTGATTAATAGCACTAGCTACTCTTAGAGAGGACCTAGGTTTGATTCCCAGCACCCATATCATGGCTAATAACCATCTAGTTCCAGGGTGTCAACTCCCTCGTCTGGCCTCTGCAGGCACTACATGATATGGGTGCACTTATATACATTCAGGGAAAACACTCATACACATAAAATAAAAATAAATACAACAAAATAAAATTTTTAAAAAAAGAAAAAAGAAAATGTCCCAGACAGGGCCATAGGCCAATCTGAAGGGGGAAATTCCTCAATTGAGGTTCCCTCTTCCCAGGTGTCTCTAGTTTGTCAAGTTGATGAAAACTTACCAGCACAAATGCCTTTAATAGTTTCTTCTTATCATAATCATCAGTGATCCCCAAGGGGACAGCTTACTGTAGTTTCTGTAGAATTCTTATGGACCTATAATCCAGAAGCACATCATCAGCTCTATTTGTATCAGCAAGGGGGTCTAGATAGCACACATGCAAAACAAATCCTTTTCCTCGGTGAAAATTGCTTGTGGAAGGCAGCTATAGTAGAAGGCAGAAGTGTCAAGAAGCAGGGCTCTGTGACTGGGGCCTCCATTTTTGTTTGTTCTATTTTTCATTTTGTTAAAATTTACATATTCTTTCACATTGTCTTATTCATACATATACATACATATATGTATAATGTACTCTGCTCATAGTCCTTCCTCTTTTTTTTGAGACAGGTCTCTATGAATAGGCCAGATTGGCTTGGAACTTAGTTTATAGACCAGTTGGCCTCAAATAGTAAGTAATCATCTTGCCTCAGCATTGGTATCCTGGGATTATAGGAACATGCCAACATACCTGGCTTATGCTCTTTTGGGGGAGGGTGTCTAACACTGTAGCCCAGGCTCACTTGGAACTCACAGTATAGCTCAGGGTGTCCTTGAACTGAGCTTATTTCTTAATTCAACCTCCAAAGTGCTGGGATTGCAGGTGTGAACCACCACAGTTAAATACAGGCTGAATCTTAAGCACCAGTGGAAAAATACTAAGAAGTGGGAACTTCAGAAAGTGATTAACTGTGTGAAGACAAAACATTAAAAATATTTATTTTCTTTTTTGAGGCGGGGTCTTACTATGTACCTCAACTGGCCTTGAACTCAAAATCCTACTGCCTTCTGAATGTTGGGATTACAGATCTGTATCACCATGCTTAGGCATAAGTATCATCTGGAAGGAAGAAAACAGGTCCTCACCAGACACTGAACTTCCTGGCACCTTGATCTTGAATTTCTTAGCCTCTAAAACTATCAGAAATCAATTTCTGTAGTTTATGAATTGCCTAGTCTCAAATATTTTGTTACAGCAGCATAGAAGTTCACAGACACACTCCTCCTGGGATGTAGAAATGAGAAGATTAAGGGAATAAAAGAAGATGGTGCATCAAGCAGAAGGAACAGGGTCTACAATGTCATGGAAGTAAGATAGATTATGAAAATTCAAGCATTTGCAAGTAGATGATGAAGCTGGAAGACAAGGTCCAGGTAGGAAATAAGCCCCACCTCAGTACATGCCTCCAATGCAACATTCCCCCAAACTCTGCAATGTTCTCTTCTCAAATCTGCCCCCCTCAAGAAACTTAAGATTCATATCCAATACTTCCTTCTTCCCCACTAATTCCCATTTTACCCTGTTGCCAAGTCCTATAAATTGTTCTCAAGTCTGCCTGAATCTCTCCATTTCTACTGGTTCTACTTGAATAAAATGGACAACTACACAATTCTTAACTGATTCCTCACGTCCTTTCTATCTGTCCATCCACTCTCTACAACACAGCAAGAGGAATTTTCAGTATTCAAATCTGCTGGACATAGTGGTGCAGGCCTGTAATCCCAGCACTAGGGTGGTGGGGACAGGAGTATCTGGAGTTCAAGTTCATTCTTTGCTCCACAGCAGGTTCAAGGCCAGCTTGGGATCTATGAGACACTGTCTGAAAGGAAAAAAGGTTATAAGGGCTAGATAAAGGTTTAGGCAACATGGTGCAGGTGTGGACTTCCGGAATAACTTAGTTAAGATGGCCACTACTGGAAGGTTGGAGAACCTGTTATGTAACCAGTTCTGGTAAGAAGCCATTTTTCTATGATTCACTATAAAATGTCCTTGGGACCAAAGGTTCATGTTCTCACCCAGAATAAAGCATGTCACAGTTGCCAGCAGCTCCATACATCTTTATTTGATCTCCTAGACCCTCTGTCCCTCTCCCCTGAACTTAACTCCCACATTGAACACATTCTTCTCAGGGGTAAGTGAACTGTCTTTCCCAAGTGGCTGAGGGACACAAGCAGGAGATGGGTCCGAAATATAGCATGTAGTAGTCGGTGGTGATCATTCTTGCCTTCAGGGCCTCAACAGAAAGGTAGGATAAAGCAGACGGAACACTCGGAAAAGGCTTTAGGGGTTCTGGCAGGTGCTTTGTTGGGAAGAAAATGCATGATGACTGAAAAGATAGGCTGGCTATTCTTGACTACATTGAAGGCTAGTCATGAATATGTCCTGTGGTGGGAGGTCAAGAAGGTACACAAACTACAAGTCATGGAGGAGAAACTGGAATCCCAGGTATGAAATTTGGAGTATGAGCTACACGAAGTCCTCTATCAAAGATGAGGCAGAATATGAGGAAATGCCCCAGCAGCTGCTGCTTACTTGACTGGAATTCAGCAGACAATAGACGTACAGCAGACCTTGGGTCAGAATTGTCAGGCCTAAGGGCAGAGGAGAGCCTCAGAGCATATGTCCTACACTTCCCATGCTATGAAAGAACTACGAGAGCTGGGAAAACAGACAGGATCTGGGGGAGCCAGTCTCTGCCTAGCTGCTCTACCTCTGGGATGAAAGTGAAAATGTGTCTCCTTAACTGAACTGCAGAGGAGATGGAGAAGTCTTCTATCACTACCCACCCTTCTCTAAGGCAATCATGGCATATCTTAGGACCACAGAATTGGGGAGAACATTCACTAATGAGCTGGTTAACAGCTGGAACCTATCTAGTATGACTCAATGTTGGCAACTTGCCAGAGACTATAAGTGGCATTCTCACATGGAGTTGATACAGATAGTTCAGTTCTGGAGGTGAGAATGTGTCAGGCCATGATTGATGTTAACTCCTATGACCCACAAGCAGAGCACTTCACTACTAGAATGAGGGATTTTATCATAGCCACTGTTTCAGGAAGTGCCTTTGAGACTTTGGCTATGGTACTAATCCTCTATATGGGTCATCAGATACAGGAAGAGACCATTGGAATGGCAGCCATAGGCTACATAGAAGGCAAGAAAAAGTGGGGAGAAGTCCAAGCCACCCAGATGCTCCCCAAGCATAAAAACCATGGGTTAAATTGCCCTTCAAGCAGAAGCCAGGAGCATAGTGGCTTTTACCTACCCAGATATGGGTAGACCTCATCCTAGCTGGAATCAGTAAGATAGATTGTCAGTCAAACGCGGTACTGTTAGCCCTGTGGAACAAGTTGAAGACTGCTCTGTGATACCACAGGTTCCCTATGTAAATGGGTATGAAGTCCAGGTCAGTAGGAGTACATGCAGTATATCTCCAGGATTTTCTGGTACCGGAGTCAGGTGACATAACCTTTTTAGTCTAGGGATGGGACTAAGGAGTCTGGCTAAGGAGGACTCCAGAAAACCAGGTGCCTGATGACTGTTCATTGATCCCTCACCAACATGCAGAGAGTGTTGGATTTCTTGCTAATAACATTGAATTTACTTTCATCTATGGAAACTTGGATCTGTTTCCTGGGCTGGATGCATAAAAGGCTATATTGGCCACACAATCAAGGTCAAGTCAGTGACTGTGACTTTGAGTATCAGCCATTTAGCTTCCCAGCCATATAAAGTGTATGTCTCTCTACTAGCTGACTATATCCTAGGAGTGGATATCTTGCCAGGGCTGGCAACCATCCAAATGACTGCTGGCAAGATTAGATTGCAGGTAAGGACTATTAAACCAGTGGTCCGAGGCTGTCCATAATACCCTTTTAAGTGCTGCCCACCCCAAGGAGGATGGTATACCAATATCAGCTGCTGGGGAGGCATGAAGAGATTAATAAAGAGATTACTCAGACTATTTTGCAACTAGAAGCAGCTGGTATTGTACAGCTAGCACATAGCCTCTCAACTCCCCTGTCAGACAAGTGCAGAAGCCAGATGGAACATGGAGAATGACTGAGGACTACGGGGAACTCAATAACTGACTCCACTCACACATGCTGCAGTGCAATCAATCATGGACTTAATGAACAAATTGACTCTGATTTTGGGTAGATACTATTATGTGGTGGACCTGGAAAGTGTTTCTTTTCTCCATTGAGATCACCCCAGAGAGTCAAGAACAATTTGCTTTCACCTGGGAAGGTTGACAATGGACATTCTTCATTTTACCCCAGAGATATCTACAAAGCCCCACCATTTGTCATGAGTGGTGGCTCAGGACTTGGCATATTGGAAATGGCCCAAATAGTCATATTATATCATTATATTGATGATATTCTGCTAAACTCTGATTCGTGTACAGATTTGGGATCAATAGCTGTGAATATTGGGGATGACTGGTAAATGTCTCCAAAGTGCAGGGGACTGGTTTGCCTGTTAAATTCTTAGGAATTTTCTGGTTGAGTCAGACCAAAGCTATACCAGAGACTGTAATTGATAAGGTCTAGGCATATCCTCCAAGGATGATAGTCAAGTAATTACAAGCCTTTGTGGGGCTGTTGGGATACTGGAGAGTATTCATCCTCCAGCTGGCTCAGATATTACATCTCTTCTGGTCCTCGCTCTCCCTTACCTTACCATGCTTTTTCTCTCTATTGGAGCCACACCTAAACATCTTCACATAGGTTCAACTATCTGTGACTTCAAGTCTTCTGCTCCTTCAGATTTTTTTTTAATGTTGGTGGGCACATATTTCATTGAGTTGTGGTCTTGCCATGTATCCCAGGCTTGCCTGAAGCTCACTATGTAGTCTAGTCTGAGGACAAATGATAGCTCTTATGTCTGTCTCTTAAGTGCTGGGATTGAAGGTAAAGTGTATTCAATGGCTGGCCTTACACTTGAGGTGATCCTCCTGCCTTTTCTGGAGTTCTGAGATTACAGGAGTGCATTTGGCCTTCTCCCTCAGTTTTATATTCTTTCTTTTACCTCACCAACTCTTATCCACTTTTCACAAATTAAGACAGATGTCATTACCTCTGTGAAGATGTTCCACCCACAATCCCACAGCCCACAGAAATTCCCTTCTCTGTGCTCCGCTACTGCATCAGATGCCCAACCGTTCAGAAACATGATTTGTGAAAGCTACATGTGACAGAAAGAAAGAGAACGATGTCATGGGGACTTAGAGGTGAGAAGGTTTATTATATGAAGCCCACAAGATAAGTTGGAAAACTCTACTAATATACGTGGAAATAAAGGCCATAACAGAGACCTTGAGAGATCAGTGCTTGTCAAGGGTAGAGGTGTCCTAACTTCCTGATCCAGAACAGCCTGGAAAGCACATTTTGGGAGAGACAGCCTGAAATTCTGCTAGCCTGAGCCCAGAGTCTACATGGCTCAGCCCAGACAGGGAGGTAGAACTGGGCCTACTCCAAGCCCCATGTGCTAGGAATGAGTCATGTCAAGGCATCAACTCCAGTACTCTGTGGTTTTCAACAGGAGTCTGTAAGTTTTCTTTTGAGATTGAAAGTAAGTCTGTAACCTTCCCATTTTTGTTAATCCTTCTACTTTCCCTGAAGTTGCAAGTGGGTAAAAGCATCAGTCAGTTATGGTGGCACCTACCTGTAATCTCAACACTTGGGAAGCTGAGACAAGAAGATTACCATGAATTTGAGGTTATCTACAACTATGTAGTGAGTTCTAAGCCAGCCTGGGCAATAGAACTAGACCCCATTTCAAGAGAAAACCAAACAAGAGGATATTAAGTATCTGTCCCTTACCTAAAGCCTTTCCACGGTATTCTGATACCTGCAGGCTAAAATCCAAAATGCTTAGCAGAGAAAATGTGATCAATCTCATCTCCTATCTAAGTACTCATACCCTGCCTTGCAGTCATACTGGACCTGGTGCTAGACTGAAAAATGTTTTATGACTCCTTAGGCCATTGAATGAGAACTCGGCTGTTCCCAGAACTATTATCTCCTTTTGCTATCTTTATCAGGAAAACTGTTACTTTTCTTCTAGCTTTAATTTATTCAAGAAATCCTCCCCGAACACAGATGCCTCCCTAGGTTGAATTCCATTCCTATGCCATGAACTTCTACAGTCCTTTCCTTTCTACTCAGAAATGTGTTTGTAGGAGAACTGAAAAACAATGTCACCCAAAAAGAAATGTGGGTTTAGGGGTGTTAGAGAGGTTCTTGGGTGGGGGTGATATGCAACTCTGGGAAGGGATGATGAGTTTCAAACCTAGCTCCGTGTCTAATGAACTGTATCATCTTGGCTCGGTTACTTCATTTCTCAAGGTCTCCATTTATTCATCCATTTGATTGAGAAGGAGCATGCTAGGGATCTAATCCAGAGTCTTGCATATGCTAGCATTGAGCTATGTTCCCTTTTCCATCTATCTGATGGTAAATAGGTCTAAAAATTATGTTGTTCCTTCAAGTTCTGTCATTTTAGAATTTATTAATTATTATTATTTTTGAGAGTCTTCCTAGTTCCAGCCCACCTGGAACTCATTATGTAGACCAGGCTGACCTCGATCTTGCAGAGTTCCACCTGCCTCTACCTTCTGACTGCTGGGGTTAAAGGCCTGCGTCACCATGCCCAGGGTAGAATTTATTATTGCATTAAGGGGTTGGAACCTAGGACCTTACATATGGTAGGCAAGTACTCTACCACTGAGCCACACTCTCAGGTCCCAGATATCCTAGGATTTCTTTAATGTTAGGGGAAGGAGTAAAGGGACCTATAGATGAGAAGCAAAGGATAACCAAGAGCTAATCTGCCACCCACAAAGCGTATTTCAGATTTACAGCAAACAATTTATGACATTTTCAAGCTGGGGGTACTGCATATTATTTGTAAAATTCCATCCAGAAGTCTACTTTGTGATTTCTGGATCCCTAAGCCCTTTCCCTACTATTCCATTTTATAGCAGTCAATGAAAGAGGCAGACAGAGAAGAGTTTAAAGGCTAACCTCATTTCACAGAGGAGAAAATGGAGGGACGGGAAAGTGGTTATTCTAGTTAGTACTTGGACAGCTAAAAGTTTTGCTTTGTTTTAGGAGACATGGACTTGTGAAGTAGATCAGAAAGGCCTTGAGCTCCTATTCCTCATGTCTCAGACACCTGAATGCTGGAATTAGAGGTGTATGGTGCCACACCCAGCATGATTCAACATTGAGATACTTGTATTGACTATGTTGGTTAACCAATCATTCAGTTTTCCTAGGATATGAGATTTTAGGGTTTTTTTCTCCCAGATAGGTTCTCATGAATCTCCGACTATTCTCCAATCCAATTCATTATGAAGCCTATACATGAGGATTGTTTGTGAACTTCTGGTCCTCCTGCCCTCACCTCCTGTGCTCAGATTACTGGTATGTACCACAACACTTCACTTTTGCTACACTGGAGACTAGGCCCAGAGCTCTGTGCATGCTAGGCAAGCACTCTACCACCGGCCAAAACTAGAAGGCTTTTTTTTTTTTTTTTTTTTTTGGTCTTTTTTGGACAAGGTCTCCATGTAGCCCCAGCTGGCCTGGATCTTGCTACGTAGACCAGTGCTGGGATTAAAGGCATACAACACCACACCCAGCCAAACCTTCAGTTTTTAAATCAGAAAAGTCACAGGGAAATTAAAAAGCTGATTCATCCTCCCCAAGTAATTAGTCCTTCTAGATCTTCTGTTTGAAACAAGGGGTTGTAACTGGTGAACAGAGGAATTGTGCTATCCCTTACCCATAGATTCTGTCCTACATGAGACCAGGGGGCTAAACCAGACCTCCCTTACGCCTTCAGGCTGGATTACATCTGACGGTTTCTCTTGATTTAGTGAGTCACTAATGTTCATTAGACTAACTTGGGAAGCTTTACAAAAATAACTATGCACAGACCAAATAAATCAGAACCTTCCAATTTCAGTGAAGTCTGGGCATCAACTCCCCGGGTATTTCTTATATGTGGGTACAAATAGGAACTACTGAGTCTAGCTCTTCTAATTTTAACCACAGAGTACTACAGATCCTGAACAAACATCTCCCTGGAGCTGGGGAACTGGCTTAGTCAGTAAAGTAGTCCTGAAAGCATGAGAAACTGAGTTCAGATCCCCAGCACCCACATAGAAAGCCAGTACAGCAGCATGTACCTGTCATCCCAGGACGGAGGAGGTGCAGACAAAAAACCTGCATACTGGCCAGGTCAGTCCAGCAAATCAGGCTCCAGGTTCAGTGAGAGACCTTGCATCAATAAGATGGAGAATGGTAGAGGAAGATGCCCAATGTTAACTTCTGGCTTGCACTCTCCCACATGTACATACGTGTACACACACACACATACACACACACACATAGACAAAGAGGAGCACATGTATGCATGCGCATACACACACACACACACACACACACACACACACACACACACACACACACACTACGGAAATTAGTATAGAGATTCCTCAAAAGACAAAAACTAGGTCTACCATATGTCCCAGCTGTACCACTCCTGGGTATTTACCCAAAGGACTCCAAGTCAAAATATCATAGAGAATCTTGCACATCAATACTTGTTGTGACACTATTCACAATAGCTAAATTGTGGAAGCAAACTAGGTGTTCAAGAACAGAGGAATGGATAAAGAAAATGTGGGCCCAGTGAGATCACTGAGTGGGGTAAAGACACTTGTCTCTAAGCCTAATGACTGTAGTTCAATACCTGGAGCCCAGATGGTGGGAGAGAACCAATTTCCAAAAGTTGTCCTCTGAATTCCACATGTGCACTGTGGTACACACACACACCACAAACTAACAAATATATGTAATAAAAAAGAAAAGGAAATGTGGTATATACACAATGGAATTTTAAAAATATTTTGTTATTTTTATATTTTATGTGTATGGGTGTTTTGCCTGCATGTGTGTAAGTGTACCTTGTATTGTTCAGTGCCTGTGGAGGCCAGAAGAACTGTGTTGGATCCCCTGGAACTGGAGTTACAGATGGTTCTTAGCCGCCATGTGTGTGCTGGGAACCAAACCTAGGTCGTCTGCAAGAGTAATTAGTGCTCTCAATCCCTGAACCAGCTCTCCAGCCCCACACAATGGATTATTTTTTCAGCAGTAAGGAAAAGTGAGGGCTGAGGATATAGATCAGATGGTAGCATGCTTAGGTAGGATACATGAAGCCCTAGATTTAGTCCTGAACACTGCATCAAGTGGGTGCAGTGTACATACCTGCAAGCCTGGCGCTCGGGAGGTGGAAGCAGGAGGATTAGGAATTTAAGGTCATCCTCAGCTACATCATGAATTCAAGCTAACCTGGGCTACATGAGATTATCTTTTGAAAAAAAAGGAAGAATGAAGTCATGTCATTTGTAGGAAAATGGAAAGACGCAAGTGGAAATATTAATGTTAAGTGAATTAAACCAGTTTCAGAACGACAAATATGTTTTGTCTCATTTGTGGTTTCTATATTTTATATAGACACATAAAATCATGTGCATATATATGGGATGAAACTAGAATTAAAATTGTGTAGGGGATAGCCTTGGTGGCCAGCAAATAAATGGGAGGTAGAGGCAGGTGGATCTCTATGAGTCTGAGGTCAGCCTGGTCTACATAGTGAGTTCCAGGCCAGCTCGAGCTACGCAGTAAGATCCTGTCTCAATAAACAAAAAGATACACACAAAACAAAAACTGTAGAGGACTAATAAGAAGTGGGAGGGTGGAAGGCATGAGAGGGAATAGTCTCAACATACAATATATACTTATACAAAAACTTAAAAATTAAAAGTAGGATATATATACATATATATACATATATATATATATGTTGTTAATCTCTACATCTGTCATTGCACACATCCTAAAATGAAGCCTAAGGACCATGTGCTTCCATATCAGGCAATGCTGTTATAAAAATTCTCACATGAAAGAAAAACTCTCCTCCCTAAACACCTCCTCTCCCTCTTGGATTACCCAGCCTCCTAGCACACAAAACTTCCTCTAGACACAAGGCCCTCTGCAGAAGGCAGAGGCCTTGCCCCACCCCTCCCTTTTCCTGGCAGCTTAAGGTGATTCCTTTCCCGGAATTACTGGCATTTTTGCAAAATAATTTTGGAAAATTTTCAAGATGCAAAGGACAAAGATCTAATGAAAAAACAGATCCATCTTAAAGAAAGGGATAGAGTTCTGTGGAATTACACCATCTAAGTAATCACCTACCTATCTTCAGCTTAATGATGGAGCCAATTTAAACGGACCCCAAAGGAAAGAGAAGTATATTAGTTCAAAGTATCTGCTAGCAACCTTGCCATTTCTTCATGCAAGAGGCCATGGGAGGGGAGGGACCAGTGGGTCTAGGAAGTGGGGCAAGGGTCTTACTGAGGGACTAGGAGTAGAAAGTCAGACTGGCATTTACTCTGTCACAATGCAGTACCCACTGAGTATATTGCTTGCTGCACCCTCTGCTCTTACCTTCCTCTAGGCAGGAGGTACAAGACTGAGTCTCAAAATCTAGAAAGGAAAGGACTGAAGTCATCTGGCTAAATCCCTGACTGTCTCTTTGCATACCTCTAATGATGAGAACCTCACTACTCATCTCCAGCCAGTCTACTTAATCACAGACGGACTAGAACATGTGAACAGCTTCTTTTTTTAAAATTAAAATAAATTTCCCTAAGATTTTTATCATCTGAGCCCCAGCTCCTTTGACTACTTCCCTGGCTTGAGGTCTATTCCCTCCCAGTCTACTTAGTTCCCTCTGGATAGGTCCAATTTGTCACTTATCTGTGTACCTTTTAACAAGCTGAGCCCTGAAGTACTCCACTTAATGAAGAAATGAACTGTCATCTCCCTTCTTCTACAAATGATATTTTCATTAACATTTTCCAGGCTCACACATCACACACACCATAATTATCTCTTTTGGGGGGAGATGTTTGAGACAGGATCTCACAATGTAGCCCAGGCTGGCCTTAAATTGTCAGTGATCTCCTGCTTCAGTCTCTAGAGTGATGGGCATGATCCCCAGCTAAAATTTATACTTTACATGGTTGGTGAGCTTTTATCATTCAACTGTATTTCTTGAGCATCCTTTGTTTGTTTCTGACAGGACATTTCTATGTAACACCTGGGTAGTCTGGAATTTGCTATGCGGACCAGGTTGATCTTGAGCTTGGGGAAGTCTTCCCATCTCAGTCTCCTAAGTATTGGATTACAGGTATATGCCAACATGTCAGTCACAAGTGCTTTTATCTTCACATGCCTACCAACACTGGGTATTTTCAGTCATTCTAATACCTGCCAGTAGGCTAAACTGCAATAATCACCCATCATCTTTATTTTCATTATTTAATTGCTGGTGAGGATGAGCATATTTTCATGTTAAAACAATCATTTGAGGCTGGAGAGATGGCTCTTGCAAAGGACTCAGGTTTGGTTCTCAGCATCCACATGGCAGCTAATAGCCATCCATAACTCCAGTTTCAGGGGATCTGATGCCCTCTTCTGACCCTGTCCACAGGATTTGTATGACATGGATGTACTTACATACATGCAAGGAATACATATAAACAAAAACAATACAATATTTTTTTAAAAAAAATAATCATTTAAGGCTAAACATGCTAACACATGTCTTCAGTCCTGGTACTTGGGAAATGGAATTAGGAGGAACAGAAGTTTAAGGCCAATGTTTACTACATGGAAAGTTTGAGTCAACCCTTGGTTACATAATGAGAACCTGTCTCAAAAAAAAAAAAGAAAGAAAGAAAAGAAAAGAAGAAAGGGGAAAAAGGAAAAAAGAAACTAGCATGCTTGCAGGATGTCATTAAGTTTATTTTTTCACAATTTCATACATATATAATAATTACTTTGGTCATATTGCCCCCCCAAGGGAGGAAGTGACATACATGTCTCTTTTATAGCTGAGCATACGCAGATCTCTTATTCTCATCACTTTCACCATAATGAGTCTATGGAGTAATCATTACTCACTGAATAAAGAAGTTTCTTTGATGGAAAGCTGGCAGCAGCATTTATCTGTGTATAACTATGAATATTAGAAGTTAGTTTGACAACATACACATTTAACAAAACAATAGTAGTATTTTCTTATCCAGGGCCCATGACATTCCCAGCCTTGGGCTTTGAACCTGGTTTATAGTACCAGGAATACATTCCCACTTGTGGATGGTGTCTCCAATCCAATCAAAAAATGGTTGGTTACCCCCATAAGAGTCATGTCACTATTGTACCCATGGGCCCATCTTGTTTGAAAAGTTAGTATTTTCCTTTTCTTAAATTTTATTTATTATTTTTATTTTATGTGTATGTGTGTATTACCTGCATGTAGGTAAGTGCACCCGTGTCATACAATGCCAAAGGAGGACAGAAGAGGCTGTTGGATACCCTGGAACTGGAGTTATGGACAGTTGTTAGCTGCCATGTGTGCTGGGATTCGAACCCGGGTCTTCTGCAAGAACAGTCAGTGCTCTTAACTGCTGAGCCATCTCTCCAGCCTCCAAATATATATTTTTTGAGTCAGCTTATAAAGCAATAGGTTTCCATAAAGCTTTTCCATGCATCCATGGCATTGGTTAACACTCCTCCCCACCCCCACTTTCCCCCCATCTCCCCTCACCATTTCTGCTCAAACTTTCCCATGTCTAGTATTCCCCATGTCTACATTCACATCGCAGGCACAGTAATAACCATGGCCATAGAATCATATGAACAGGGTCCCAGGAGGGGGCGGAAACATTGTAAGAGGCAGGGAGGAGGTGCACTATCATATGGAAAGAGTCCTATACAATGCATCTTAATCATATCTAACCCCCACTCCCTCCCTTCACTCCCTCCCTTCAACCCAATTATGCCCCACTCTCCAAAATGTCTACCCTCCAGCTTCAAGAACTCTCACTATTCTCTGTCTACTTTCATTTATTCACCTATATGCTACTGTTCCGCTTCCCTAAATGCATCTCTTCAATGGCCTGTTTCTGATTACCTGACTTCCACTTTTATTGCATGTTATACACACAGAACAAAATACTTGAAGCAAGGACCCACATATGAGAGAAAATACGCAACAGTAGTCTTTTTTGACCTTGGTGACCTCACTCAGTATAAACTTTTTGAGTTCCATCCATTCACCTGAAAATTTCATAATTTTACTTTTACTTACAGTGGAGTAATATTGCATTGTACATATGTACTACATTTTCCTTACTCATTATCAGTTAATGAATATCTAGGTTAATTCAATTTCCTACCTATTGTGAATAGAAAACAATGAACATGATTGTGCAAGTATCTTGTTTTGTTTAAAGATTTATTTATTTAATTTTATGTGTATATGTATGTGCCTGAGTGTATGATGCACACCATGTGGGTGCCGGCAGTTGTTGTCATGTGGGTGCTGGGAACCAAACCCAGGTTAGTGCTCTTAACTGCCATCTCTCCAGCCTTTGCTTTTTGTGTGTGAGTCAGGGTCTCACTATGCAGCACTAGCTGGCTTGACACTCTCTATGTAGATAGACCATGCTAGCCTTGACCTCACAAAAATTGATCTGCCTTTGCTTTTAGAGGTGGGGATTAACCATACCATCCACACACAGTCGTGGACATTCTTTGCACCTTAATCCTCAGTTGCTCATTTTATCATAACATCGAAGAACTAAATGTCAGTCCACAAGCATTTTGGCACATTTTCCTCTGCTTGAACCCTTTACAATACAAAAGATAACAGGGTGTGGTGGCACACGCCTTTAATCCCAGCAATTGGGAAATGGAGGCAGGTGGATCTCTGAGAGATGGAGGCCAGTCTGGTCTACATAATGACTTCCAGGCCAGCTGGGACGATAGGGAGACTGTGTGTCATGTTTCATGACGTGAAGAAAATGCGTAAGAGTTTAGAATTAAAAAAATATTTGTACTGAAATAAAGGGTGTGTGTGCCACCATGCCTGGCTTATTGCATGTATCTTTGTAGTATAGTGTAAAGTCCTTTGGGTATATACCAGGGAATGATATAGCTGGATCATATCTTAGATCTAGTTCTACTTTTGAGGAACTTCCAGACTGACTTCCGAAGTGGTTGCATTGTTTCATACCCCCACTAACAATGTATAATGGCACATCTATGCCAGTTGTCATTTGTATTCATAATGATTGCCTGGGATAAGATGAATTCTCCTTTTCTCTTCCTCCTCCTCCTCCTCCTCCTCTTCCTCCTCCTCCTTCTTCTCACTATGTAGTCCTGGCTGGCCTGGAATTCATAAAGGAGGTGGGCCTTGAACTCACAGAGATCTCTTTGCCTCTGCCTCTAGTGTTCTGGGATTAGAAGCATGAACCTGGCAAGATGGAATCTTAAGGCAATTTTAATCTGTATTTCCTGATCAGGCTGGAATTTTTTCTGTCTTTTTCAGACAGGGTCTCCCTGTACCCCTAGCTGTTTTTGAACTTGCTGTGGAGACCAGGCTGGCCTCCAGCTTACAGAAATCCACTTTCCTCTGCCTCCCGGGTGCTGGGATTGAAGGTATGAGCCACCATTCCTGGCTAAGCCTAGACTTTTTAACTGGCTAGATCTTGTGCAAGTCTTATGCAGGTGACCACTGTGCTATGAGTTCATGTGTGCAACAGCCATGTTGAATCCACAGACAAGAGTCAGAAGATGAGAAGGAGTGCTGTCAAATGGCTAACGATGTTGAATACTCTTTCCTTCCTTCCTTCCTTCCTTCCTTCCTTCCTTCCTTCCTTCCTTCCTTTCTTTCTTTCTTTCTTTCTTTCTTTCTTTCTTTCTTTCTTTCTTTCTTTCTTTCTTTCTTTCTTTCTTTCTTTCTTTCTTTCTTTCTTTCTTTCTTTCTTTCTTTCTTTCTTTCTTTCTTTCTTTCTTTCTTTCTTTCTTTCTTTCTTTCTTTCTTTCTTTCATTTCTTTCCTTTCGGTCTTTTTTTGAGACAGGGTCTCCCTGCAGGCACAGCTGACCTGGAACTCACTATGTAGACCAGGCTTGCCTCAAACTCACAGAGATCCACCTGCCTCTGCCTCCTGAGTGTTGGGGTTAAAGGCATGCACCATCAGGCCCGGCTGATGTTGAATACTTTTTAAAGGGTTAATTATCCATTAGTATTTCTTCTTTATAAGTATTCTCTATTCAGGGTGGAGCATGGTGGTGAACACCTTCAATTCCAGTTCTTAGCAGGTAGAGACAGGCAGCTATCTGTAAATTCCAGTCCATCTGCTTTACACAGCGAGTTACAGCCAGGGGTACACAGTGAAATCCTGTCTCGAAAAGTTATTCATTCATTCATTCATTTAGTGTGTATGCACAGGTGTACACATGCCACAACATTTGTGTTGAGGTCAGAGGACAACTTGTGGAAGTCAGCTCTCTCCTTTGACCATGTGGGTAGGTCCTGGTGATCAAACTCAGGTCATGAGAATTGGCAGTAAGCGCCTTTAACCACTGAGCAATCTCATTGACCCTACTTTAGTTTTTAGTGGTTATTTTGAATGGTATTGCTTCCTCAAAACTTGTCTAAGAATGTCTGTCATTGGTATAAAGGAAGGCTACTGATTTCCACATTTTGATTTTGTATCCTGGGGTTCCCTTATGGAAAAAAAAATCCCATCATATTCAAATGAGGATACTTTGCCATCTTTTCTTACTTGTATCCCTTTAGTATCCTAATTTTGTCTTACTGTTCTGGCAAAGATTTCAATCAATATATTAAATAGAAGGGGAGAGCGTGGACACCTTTGTTTTGTTCCTGATTTTTCTGCAAATGTTTTGAGTTTTTCTCCACTTATCATGATGTTGGTTATAGGTTTATCATATATGTACTTGCTTATGTTGAGATATGTTTCCTTCATCCTTAGCCTCTCTCATTAAACAACGTTGGACTTTGTCAAAGGTCTTTCTTGTGTCAAGAAGACCATGTGATTTCTACCCTTATGGACATTTATGTAATGACTTACATTTTAAAATCTGTATATGTTGAACTATCCCTATCCTCTGGAATGAAGCCAACTTGATCATCGTGGATGATCTTTTTGATGTGTTCTTAAATCCTATTTACAAATATTTTATTGATGGGGCTGGAGAGATAGCACAGTGGTTAAGAACACTGTTCTTGCAGAAGACCCGGGTTTGAATCCCAACATCCACATGGCCGCTAACAACTGTCCGTAACTCCAGTTCCAGTGGCTCTGACAGTCTCTTCTGTCCTCTGCAGGCATTGCATGACACAGGTGCACTTACTTACATGCAGGCAATACATTCAAACACATAAAATAAAAATAATAAAATATTTTAAAACAAATATTTTGTTGAGAATTTTTGTGTCTATTCATTACAGAGGTTAGTCTGTATTTCTCTATTTTGTTGTGTCTATCTGGTTCTGCTATCAGTGTAATGCTGGCTTTATAGAAAAAGATTGGAAATACCGCATGCTTTTCTATTTCACAGAATAACTTGAAAAGTATTGGTTTTAGTTCTTTAAAGAGGTTGTAAAATTCTTCAGTGAATCCATCTGGACCTAAGCTTTTTTTGATACAGGAGGGGTTTCCTCTTTAACTGCCTCAAGTCCATTGCTTTCTATAGATCTTTAATTTTTTTAAATTTATATTTATTTATTAAAGATTTGTTTTATAAGGATCTCTAGATAGGCTGACTAGATTCAGCAGATGGATAAGCAGTGGGGAGTGACTGGGGGTGCCAACAATACAGTGGACAGTAACAGGGATGAGAGAGTATATGGGCTCCAGCGTGTGTGGGGGGGGCTATGGGAGGGTGCGATTTGGGAAGTGGGTATATAGATGAATAAGATTGTTTGGGGTGGCCTGGCATGGTGGCATACGCCTTTAATCCCAGCACTCGGGAGGGAGAGGCAGGCAGTTCTCTGTGAGTTAAAGGCCATCCTGGCGTACATAGGAAGTTCCAGGACAGTTTGGGCTGCAGGGAGACCCTGTCTCAAAAAGACCCTCCCCCCCCCCCAAAAAAAAAGATTGTTTGGGATGTTCTGTATGATATACACACAAAGCAATCAACAAATTTAAAAAAATACATATTTGAGGAGGAAGCATAAAAATTTACTTCATGTTAAATAGTAGAGGTGATAAACATTACCAGTGAAATCTACCTGATGACTTTATGTCCATACTCAGATACTAACGATCCGAGTGTAACCGGCAATAATGAAATGGAGATCTTTTTTAAAGGTTAAAACCTCATTTAATTCTATATCTTATAGGGTTTATACTGAGTTCAATATTGTATATCTGTATTAATTCAACTGTGAACTTAAAAATTTACAGACACTTTTGAAAGAGAAGTATCCTTGCTCTGGAATGTGTTACTGAATATGTTAAAGCTGTAATGAAATGCTTCTTCTAATCATGTGGTTATTAAATAAATTTTTTTAAAAAAAATTTTGTTTTATTTGTGTATCAGTGAATATGCACATATGGGTGTGGGGATGTACACGAGAAGGCAAGAAGAGGGTGTCTAGTATCCTCTTCTATCAGTCTCTGCCTGTTCCTTTGGAAAAAAACGTCTATCCCTGAATGTGGAGCTCACATTTTCTCAGCTAACCTGAAAGACAGCAAGCCCCAGTGATCCTCCTGTCTGTGGTCCCATGGAGCTGTGGTTACAAACATGCATGAGACACCTGGCTTGTTACATGGGAGGTGGGCTATGAACTCCTGTCCTCATGATTATGCAGCAAGCTGTCTTAACTGCTGAGCCATCAATCCAGCCTCCTATTTAGTATAATTATAATTATTACTGTGTGTTTTCACACACTCATGTCATAGTGTGCATATGGATATCAGAGGACAACTTTCAGGAATCCATTCTTTCCTTTCTCTTTGTTGAGTCAGAGTCTCTCTTACTGTTTCTGCTATGCTGCATTCCCCAGACTAGCTGGCCTGCAATCTTCTGCATGATTCTCCTGTCTTCATCTTGCACCTTCCCATAGGAGTGTTGGGATTACAGATGTACATCACTGCATCCAGCTTTATGTGTGGGTTCTAAAGACAGAACTCAGGTTGTCAAGCTTGTGAAACAAGTGTTTTTTCTCTCTAAGCCATCTCAACAGTCCTGTTTAAGTTTATCTCATCTGGATTTAAATTTGGTAAATCATAAGTATCTAGAAATTCAGTCATTTCTTTTAGATTTTCCACTTTGATAAGTTAGGTTCCCATGATTGTCTGAATTTCATTGTTAATTGTTATATTACCTCCCTTTTCAGCTCTAATTTTATTAATTTGCATGATCTCCTTTTCTTTTGGCTAATTTGGCTAGGATTGTTAATCTTGTTTATCTTTTCAAAGAACCAAGTCTTCATCTCTTTGATTTTTTTAAATTGTTTTTCTTTCTTTCCATGTGCTCATTTTGGGTTTGGTTTATTCTTGTTTTTCCGAGGCCCTAAGATGTGTCGTTAAATTATTCATTTGCAAACTCTCTCATTTTATAATGTAGCCATTTAGAGTTATGAGGTTCCCTCTTAGTACTGCTTTCACTGTATCCCATAGGTTTGTATGTTGTGTTTTCATTTTCAGTCAATTTTGGGAATTTTTTTATTGATTTCTTCAACGACCCATTCACCATTCAAAAGTGTGGTGTTTAACCTCCATGGGTTCATGTATTTCCTGTAGTTTATCTTGCTGTTAATTTCTACCTTTATTCCTTTATGATCAGACAAAAATTTTAAAAAGCTATTTCAGTGCTGAAGAGCTGGCTCAGGGATTAAGAGCACTTGCCGCTTTTTTAGAGGACCTGAGTTCAGTTTCCAGCACCTACATGGGGCAGCTCATACTGTCTAAAACCTCAGCTCCAGGGGATCTGATGTCCTTTTCTTCCCTTCATGGGCACCCTCATTCATGTCACACACACACACACACACACACACACACGGAGGCTTAATTTTTTTTTTTTAAAGAGAGCCTGGAGAAGTGTGATCAGACCTGAGTCACTGCATCCAACAATTCTAGGAACTGTATAGGAAGCTCTAAATAGTCTGCCTGATCTTGATAATGAGGAACACACCTCTATACCTTGCTCCCTTATCAACAAGGTATAGGATGGAATTCAATATAAGCTTATCCAAAGAATCCATCCTCACAGAATCCTCCCACTCCTAAACACCTACACATTTTAATCCCTCAAGGAGGGTTTGGTTTCAGAAGTTTTCAATCATCTCCTCTGGAATTTCTAAAAGATGGATAACTCAAGGTTTGTTTTCATACTTGAAATCGATTAATACTTAATTCTTGAAACTTCCTTTTTCAGAATCCTATAAAAAGATCAATTGATCAAAAATGAAACAAACAAACAAAAAACCGAGAGAGGCTAGAGAGATGGCCAAGCAGTTAAGAACACTGGCTGTTCTTGAAAAGGACCTGGGCTTGGTTCCCAGCACACCCATGGAGGCTAACAACTATCTATAACTCCAGTTCCAGGGAATCAGATGCCCTCTTCTGACCTCTGTGGGCATTGCACGATATGGGTGCATTTACATACACGCAAGCAATACATTCATACACATAAAAGATATAAAAGATTTTTTAAAAAATATTTTATTATTTTAATTTTATGTGTATGAGTGTATTGCTTGCATGTAGGTAAGTGCACCTGTGTCATGTAATGCCTGTGGAGGACAGAAGAGGCCATTGGATCCTCTGGAACTGGAGTTACGAACAGTTGTCAGCTGCCATGTGGGTGCTGGGATTCGAACCCGAGGCTTCTGCAAGAACAACCAGTGTTCTTAACCACTGAGCCCTCTCTCCAGCCCCATCAAAAAGTTTTTTTTAAAGAAACAGTTATTTCAATTTCCCTGTGTTTGTTAAGAGTTGCTTTGTGTTCTAATATATGGTTGACTTTATAGAAAGTTTGTGGGCTACTCAGAAGACTCTGTATTCTGTAGTGTTTGGTTGAGATAGTCTTTAGATATTTAATAGATTCATTTGATCTATCTGTCATTTAATTCTAACAATTATCAGTGTATTGCAGTTGATTTTATAGCAAGTTTGTGCGTTACTCAGAAAACTGTGTATTCTGTAGTGTTTGGTTGAAATATTCTGTAGATATTGATAGATTCATTTGATCTGTCATTTAATTCTAACAATTATCAGTGTATTTTTCATTGGGATGACCCTTCTACTGGTGAGAATGAGGTATTGAAATCACTCACTATTGCTGCCTGGATATTAATCTGTGACTTTATATCTAGTAGTATTTGTATTCAGTGCATATTTCCTTAATCAGAGTGTCATGTCCTTCTTTATCTCTTTTGAGTAGTTTTAGTTTGAAGTCTATTTTGTCAGATATGAGAATGCAGACACCTGACTATTTCCTGGTTCCATGTGCTTGGAATATTTTTCCCATCCTTTCACCTCTATGTTAGTGTGTGTATTTGATGGTGAGGTATGCTTCTTGGGATCAGCAAAAAGAGGAAATTTGTTTTCTGATCCAGTATGCTAGTTTGTGTTCTTTGAGTCTGATCCCTGGAAATATATAGTGGAAAGAGAGAACTGACTCCAAAAAGCTGTCTTCTGATCTCCACGCATGTGCTATGGCATATGCACATGCACACACACAATGGGAAAAATATTTTTCTATTTAGTGTAAGTTGCTCTCATTGGGAAGTCATGTCTGTGGTAGTTTTTGAAAGAGACATGCTTTCCTGGCTTTTCATGTTACTTGTGTTTTTACATTGGGACTTCTACAGATGGCGTTAGTTCATTGGTTGAGTCTTTCTGGAACATCTGGGTTGAATGAGCCACTGGTTCAATACTTAGTGTTCCCACAGCTTAGCTTGTCTTGACTCAGCTAGGTGTTGCCTGAAGTTCAGTCACAGGGACACTCAGTGCTGACTTGTGGGTGGGGTAGTTGAGGTGATCCTTAGTTGGCTAGGGTTGTGTCCTCTGACCTCACAGGTAGAATCTGCACGGTGTGACAAGAATTGGCTTCTGATCTCAGGAACCAGAGGTTACATGGTACATGGGTACTGAGGGTGGGATTTTGTGTGGCCTCTGACCTCAGGAACATGAGTCCCCTTGATGCTTATGTGTCAGGTGTTGAGTATGGGGTCTTGTATCGCTTCAGATACTGAAGACCACAAAGCGCTTGGATGCCTGGGTGTCGGAATCCAGAGAAGGATTTCTAATGGCCTCTGCTCTCAGAAATCAGGGTCTATAGAGTGCATGGACTGAGGGTAATGGATAACGAGTCTCTGATCTCATGCACGGCTGATTGGAGTTTTTGCAGGTCCTGGCATGAGCTTGGGTGCAGGACAAACCACAGAATTTTCATTAATCATTCATCAGTTGATGAACATTTAGACTTATTCCATTTTTTTGCTATTATGAATATAGCAGCAATAAATATAGTTGTGCAAGTATCTCTGTGAGCATATGCCCAGGGGTAGAACAGCTAGATCATATGGAAGTTCTATTTTTATTTTTTTTAGATACCTCTATTTTGATTTCAGAAGTGGCTGTACCACCTTACACTCCCACCAAGAGTAACACACACATTTTAAGAAAGTAGAAAGTATCACAATTTTATCCCTTTAGGATTTAAAATGTTGGCGTGGCATGATGGTGGCTCATGCCTATAATTTCAGAACTTAGGGAGGCAGAGGCAGGAGGATAATGAGTTCAACATCATCCTTGGCTATATAAGGAGTAGGAAGTCAGCCTGGGAAAATGGAGACTCTATGTCAAAACAAACAAAGTGAAAAGAAAACGTTTAAGAGCTGGAGAGATGGCTCAGCAGTTAAGAGCATGTACTGCTTTTATAGAGGACTTGAGTTCAGTTCCCAGCGTACATAGGTCCACAACTGTCTGTAACTCCAGCTATGCCAGGATCCCACACCTCTGGCCTCTGAGGCCACCTTCCCTCAAGTGCACATACACATACACATGATTAGAAACAAAACAAATCTTTTTTCTCTCTCTCTTGCAGCTCTCAGTACATGCTTTTTGTTCTGTATAGTTTTAAGTATTATATGATGCAGGGAATTTCATTTCTGCTAAAACAAATCTTTTAGAAAGATTTAAAATACATATTAGAGAGAGGAATGTAGAAGGTTTTGTTAAGGCTACTATTGAAAAGCTATTTCCTTCTGGAAAACATGGCTAGTTCAATAAACTTCAAGTTTTTATTTCTTTAATTCTTTTAATTTGCTCTGTTAAATGATTTGTAATCAAACAAATGGAATCTCAGTTGTATGTCTGGCCCTGAGCAGAGTTTTGGCATCCTAAGCTGTCTGAAAGATCTCGAGATTGCCATCTTTCAAAGGCTTCCTGGTAAAGAATAAAGACATATCTTTGTCCTCTCTCTTAATAGTTAATTAAAATGAGGCTATCAATGTCCTAGACAGGAAAATGTCCCTTGGGAAGCTGTCTGGCCCAGACTCATCAAGAAGTAGCATATAGTCTACCTAAACATATTGGTTAACGCACTGTCTCTTTGCCATTACCCATTCTTATCCCTTGTTACTCTGTAGTAAATACTGTCTGTATTTTACACTAAACTATGTGTGTTATCTGAATTCATTTGACAGAGAATACATGGACTAGGAGGCTGGGGGTGGGAGGGAGAGGGAGAGGGAGGGAGGGAGGGAGAGAGAGAGAGAGAAAGAAAGAGAGAGAGAGCTCATTAGCATTCAAGAGTCAGAGGTGGGAGGATCACCACAAGTTCTAGTCCAGCTGGTCTATGTAGTGAGTTCCAGGCCAGCTAGGGCTACATAGCAAGACCCTATCTCAGTGTTTTTTTGTTGTTTTTGAGATAGGGTTATAATAGGCTTGGCTTGCACATGCGGGCTTGCACATGGGGCTTATGCCCCAGTACTGCAAACAAAACAAAACAAGACAGCCCTTTGTATATTTTTGAAACTTATTTTTATTTTATTTCCCTTTTATGTGTATTAGTGTTTTGCCTGCATGTATGTGAGTGCGTCTGTGTGTTTAATGCCTGTAGGGGGCAGAAAAGGGCATTGGATCGCCTGGAACTCAAGCTATGTGGGTGCTGAGAACCTATCCTGTGTCCACTACAAAGGCAGCCAGTGCTCTTAACTGCTGAGCCACATATCGTGTGTGTGTGTGTGTGTGTGTGTGTGTGTGTGTGTGTATGCATTTGTGTGAGGTTTTTTTCTTGTAAGTACTCATTTCGGTTTTGGTTTCTGAACCAGGTTGTCACTCTGTACCTCAGACTGGGCTGGAATTCACTATGTAGCCCAGGTTGTCTTTGAACTTATGTCATTCTCCTGCCTCAGCAAGTGCTGAGAGTACAGGTGCTAACCAACACTGTACCTGGCTTTATTCTTTCATAAATTAATTTTATTGTGTCTAGGGTGAAATCCAGGGCCTTGTGAATTCTAGGTAAGCATTCTCCCATTGAGCTGTACCCACACTTCATTTGCTTTCTAGTAGTAAATTTAGGTCCTTATTCCAGCTACTAAACATAGATTCTTCCCTCTTCTTCCCTTTATCAGAATTTACCATGTGGTATCCTGTCCTCACTGACTTCTGTTAGATAACTGCTAGGTTGAAGTTGATAAAACTGAAATATGGTAATACTCTTATTAGTCTCACAGGTGTGTTATCCTGGATTATTAATAGAGAAATTTTAAAAATTACTTATTTATATTTTATGTGTGTGTTTTGTCTGCATGTATATAAATGTGCCCTTGCATGCAATATTTGCAGAGGCCAGATTCTCTAGAACTGGAGTTACTGACAATTGTTCGCCATCATGTGGGTGCTGGGAACTGAACTTGGGTCCTCTGCAAGAGTAGCCAGTACTCTTAACTGCTGAGCCATCTCTCTAGCCCCAATAGAGATTTTTTTTGAGGTGGGGATCTCATATTGCCCAGGCTGGTTTCAAACTCTGGGGGTCAAGTATTATTTCAGTCTTCATCTTTCAAGTAGAGGGGATGACAGATTTATACCATCATGCCTAGCTTATCAGGGAATTCTTAAGTAGCAAGTACTGGGGCTGGAGAGATGGCTCAGCGGTTAAGAGCACTGACTGCTCTTGCAGAGGACCCGGGGTTCGATTCCCAGCACCTACGTGGAGGCTACGAACCATCCTTAATACCAGTTCCGGGGGAATCCGAAGCCGTCTTCTGACTTCCATGGCATTGCACAACACGGGTATACTCAAATACATGCAGGCAATACACTCATACGCATAAAATAAAAATAATTTTAAAAAAAGAAGCAAGTACTGCCCCACAGCAGTACCTTTATTTGCATATTATTTTATTTGTTTGCTTATTTGTTTGTTTTTGAAAGAGGGTCTCAGTATGTATCCAGACTGCTCCCCCTCAGCCTGTTTTCAGCCTCGTAAGTGCTACAGTTACAAGTCTGTGTCACCAATACTTGGAATACCTTTGTAATGATGACATTGTGAACACTGAACAGTAGTTGAGGGAAGTGGTTTTAGGTTTATTCTTGGAAATAATGGACACATGAGAAAGTGTCTGGAAAGCAGTAGGCATTATGTGCAATAGTTCCTATGTTTCCTTCCCTCTCAGAATCCTCCCTGGCCCCCCAGAAAGCCTCGAGTTCAGCTACATTTCTTCTCCCTCCAACCTTAGGCCATAGGGACCTGCCTCTTGCTCCCTGATTGTGAAGCTGAGTGTTAGTCAAGAGCTCCCGGGCAAAGGAGGAGCTAGACCTGCAGTTGATTTCCCTCAGTACTGTAGGTTGGGTTACCCAGGAGGTACCAGTCTTCTCTCTCTTCCCCTCTGCTCTTTTCTCCTCCTCTTCTCAGGGTCTCATGTAGCCCATGCTTATCTCAAGCTTGATCTGTAGCCAAGATTGACCTTGAACTCCTCTAACCTCTATCTGTCAACCGCTAAGATTGCAGACATGCCCCACCCACCCAACACTGTTAGTCTTCACTGAGAGCAGCACACCATACCCACATGTTAGTTTAGGAACCAGGAGCCCTAGCGCCAATGCCCTTCCTCCTTCTCAGGTGAAGAAGACATTTCCAATCTGGGAGATTCAGATTTGGATACCAGTTCTCTTAATTATTTATTTTGCAACACTGCAAAATGCACTTTTCACATCTCTGCACTTTTGTTGCTTCTTTGGAATAATAAGGACAATAATGCTTGTCCTAATTTCCTCAAGCAGGGGCAAGTGGGAAAACCAAAGGTAAACATATATTTTGTTCCTGTTGTTTTAGACACGGTCTCAGTATATTATAGTCCTCGCTAGCCTCAGACTTGCAAGGACGATCTTTCACCTCATTGTGTCCCCATCACAGCTCCATGTGGTAAGTGTCATGATTTCTGTATTTGTCAGCATAAAACTGAGACTCAGAAAGTAAAGTGACTTTCCCAAGGTTAAACAGATCCAAAATGGCATAACTGGATTTAAATTCAGATCTATCTACTGATAAATTTAAAGGTTTTAGACATCAAAGATACCATCATAAATAACTCCTAGACCCTGAGGAGGCTAGTTACCCTTAGGAGAGGTGAGTGCGGGGGATCCGAGCCAGCGACCCCTGGGCAGTGATGATTGGGGATGAGTAAGTGCGCTGTTCGCCAGCCCACGCCGCCCCCAGTACTGGGGACAATAGGACGGAATGGGGAGCCTAGTCAAGCAGGGACTCATTTATTGCAGGTGTTACAGAGCTTATAAAGGCACCTGAAAATCCCCCTCCCCCCTCAGGGTGTATCTTAAGGATGGTCACCTGCTGATCATGCACGCCTCAGTAGTGCAGAGTATCCTTCAGACTTTTAAAACAAGTCAGGCCACGCCCCAGTAACTTCCTCTCAGACCTCTGCAAGGTGGGGCCTTTAGGTCCCCACAGTGAGCATGTAAATAGGTGATGTAGGTGCAGGCTGATAAATACAATGGTAATGAGGCTCCTAGGAAATGGAGAAGGGGCAACTAATTTAGTCTTGGAGAAGCAAAGATTACACACACACACACACACACACACACACACACACACACACAAATAGAGCCTAAGCTAAGAACTGAAGAATGAGGAGGTGGTGTTGTCCATATAGACCAGAGATGGAGGGAAATTCACGTTACATACAATTCATGGTAGAGGGAATGGCGTGTCATAGAAGTTGGAAGTGTCAGAGCATATCAACTACAAAAATGTTGTTTACCAAAGAAGAATCTAGAAGCAGTACACACCCCATAAAAGAACTGGTTATTGTCTATTGAATCAATTAATATCTTATTATTTTTCTGTGTTTTTTAAATTTTATTTATTTTTATTTTGTGTGTTATGCCTGTATGTATGTGTGCACCTGTGTTGTGCAATATCCACAGAAGCCAGAAGCCAGAAGACGGCGTCAGATCCCCTGGAACTGGAGTTACAGACTCCAGTTAGCCACCATATGGGTGCTGGGATTCAAACCTGGGTCCTCTGCAAGAGCAGCCAGTGCTCTTAAACCGCTGAGCAACTGTTCAACCCGTTTTTTTTTGTTTGTTTGTTGTTTTGCTTTGTGTGTGTGTCTTTTTGAGAAAGGGTCTCCCTGTAGCCTCAGCTTGCCTATGCATGGCCTCAATCTCACAAAGATCTGCCTGACTCTGCCTCCGGAGTGCTGGAACTAAAGGTGTCTGCCACCATGCCTGGCACTCACCCTCTATTAACTTCCTCTCACCCCTATCATCCTTCCCTCCCTACAAGACCCTTCCCAAATTCATAGCTCTTTGTTTTGTTTTGAGAGCTACTGAGTTTAACCAGGGTTGTCTGTGTGACCATGGATTTGGAACTATCCACTGGCACATGGTTCATCAGTGGGTTCCTAACTGAAGAGAATGTCTGGCTCTTCCCAAGAATCCATCAGTATCCCACAGTTTAGCAAGGAAGGGTAGGTTTTCATGGACACCTCCCCAATCTGTGATTGACTGTTGACAGACCCAGTCTTATGCAGCCCTATTGCATGCAGCCACTGCTGCAATGAGATGGTGCTTGCCTTGGGTATGCCATGCTGAGAAGATAAGATGGCATTTTACAGTCCTTTTTATCTTCTGCCTCTTACGTTCCTTCTACTCCTTCTTCTGCACAGTCCTCTGAGCCTTGGGGAGGGTGATGAGAATGTCCTGTTTAGGGCCGGCTGAGCGCTAGACTGTCTCTCATTCTCAGCACCTTGTGCAGCTGTGCATCTCTGCATTCACCAATGTTCACTGCAAAGAGAAGATTCTAGTAAAATATAATCAATTAAAAATCTTTAAAAAAAAAAAAAAGTGTGTGCCATTATGCCCAGCGTCTCTGTTGGGTTTTTTGAGCCAGAATTTTATCCATCCCAGATAGGCCTCCAATTCCTTATGTAGCTCAGACTGGCCTTGAGCTGATTTTTCTCCCTCTACTTCCAAAGTGCAGGAATTACAGTAGTGTGCTACCATAACAGGCTCATCAATAGTTTACTGAAAACCCATGACATAGCAAGTGCTCAGATATGTACTACGGTTGTAGTTATTGTGAAAAACAACTGGTCTCATGGAATTTGTATTCTTTTTGGGGAGACAGACAACAAACAAGTAAAATAACTTAATGTGTAATATGTTACCTGGTGATAAAAGCTAAATGATAAAGCAAGGACGGGGTTAAGAGGTGTAACAGCAGCTGCAAACTCAGGTAAAGGAAAGCAAGGACAGCCTTACTGAAAAGGCAACAATTAAGTAGCAACATGAAAGAACTGAGGGAAAAAATAACTAAGGAAAGAGCACTCAGAGGAATTAACAAGGGAAAGTCTAAAGGTGGAAGTTTATATGCTACAGAAGAGCAAGGAAGATTTTTGAAATGGGGTTTGGTGTATCCCAGGATGACCTTGAACTTGCTATGTAGCCAAGGATAGCCTTGAACGCTTGATCCTCCTGACTTCACATTCAAAGTGATTGGCATGCATTGCCACATTGGTTATGTGATGAGTGAATGTGATTGGTTATATGGAGGGTGAATCCAGGGTTTTCTATATGCTAGTCAGTCACTCTACCAACTGAGTTACATGCCTGAACTTTTTCCTGTTTTGTTGTTGTTGTTTGTTTGTTTTTTTAACATAGGGTCTTGCTCTTTAGCTCTAGCTGGGGTAGAGCTTGCTTTGTAGTTCAGTCTGGCCTCAGAGTTGAGGTCTTCTATTCTCCTTCTTCTTAACCTTGTCTCCTGCCTTGGTCAAGTGAAAAGAGGAGAGAGGGAGAGAGGGAGAGAGGGAGGGAGGGAGGGAGGGAGAGAGGGAGAGAGGGAGAGGAGAGAGAGAGAGAGAGAGAGAGAGAGAAAGAGAGGGAGAGAGAGAGAGAAACAGCTAGGGAATGTCAGGTTAGGTTTGGAGTGCATCAGTGTTTGCAAGGTTTCAAAGAGAAATGCAACTGAGAGAAGTTGAAAAAGATAAAAAGATATGGGGGTACTAAATCACAAACAGGTTTGTATGTCCACCTAGGAGATTTACAGTTTTATTCAATAGGTACTAGGGCACTAGGGGCAGCTTTAAGCAAGAGTAACAGAGTTGCCTCTCCACTCTCACCCTTATCCCACATATGTGTCTTTGACCAGTATGGAAACTAGATTGCTCCATGAGAGATTGGAGGCAGAAAAAAGAAAAGAAGGTATTGTAATAATCCATGCCTCCCCACTAGAGATAGTAAACTATGACAGAGTTGAAGGAATTGAAGGGATTTAAGAAATTCTACTGCTCCACTCTGGCTTCCTCCTCCTGTTGGATCAAATCCAGGGCCAACCTTGTTCTCTGTTGCTCAGGCTAGCCTGGAGTTACTGATCTCCCTGCCCCAGCTTCCCAACTATTGGAATTACAGGTACAAGTTACCACATTGGGCTTTGCCTTCCTTCTTGAACAATATTAATAGTTCTCCCTCCAGGCTTCTGAGTGCATACCTGTAATCCTAGCACTTGGGATGCTGAGGCACGAGGATCTGGAGTTCAAGTTCATCCTTGACTACACAGCAAGTTCAAAGCTGCCTGGGCTACATGAGACCTTGTCTCAAAACCCCAAAATGTATGTGTGTGTGTGTGTGTGTGTGTGTGTGTGTGTGTGTGTAAAAATAAATAAATAAATAGGGCCGATGAGATGACTCAGTAGATTAGAGGCACCTGCTGTCAAGCCTGACAACCTGAACAAATTCCATCCCTGGGACCCATGTGGTAGAACTAGAGAACTGACTTCTGAGCTTCACATGTGCTCCATGGCACAGGTGTGCTCCCCCTCACAAGATAAATAAAAACATAAAAATTAATAAATACATACATACACAAATACTGAGGGGGCAAGACTATGTGACCTCCAGGATCCCTTCTAGAACACTTTGGGATCTTGGGGGTGAGACACTTTATTCACCCCTTCAAATTCTCTGGCTGGTTCATCATCTGCTGCTGCTCCTCCCCTCTTCTCAATTGTACCCAAATCTTGGGAAGTGTTATAACTGATTCCTAGTGACTCCTAGGAGCTTAGGAAAAATACAGGGACAGGCCTCAACTATTCCATGTTCAGTGAATTCTCTGGCATTCCAGGCTGAATGGGGGTGGGGCAGATACGCCTTCTGGGATATTTTGAAAGCTTCCAGAAATAGCCTCAAGGCTTCAGTCAGAGTGCTCAGGGCCAGGGACACAGACTGACTGTTGGAACTCACTCTCTGCCAAGTTCCCACTCAGACTCCATCCCATGACTGAATAAATCAGTTTTCCCTTGATTTCCCTTAACTGTCTTCTGGAGAGCCCCACCCAAGCCTGAAATATTCAAATTGGCTCTAAATCTCATCCTTAACCCCATGGCAGAAAGAATAGCTTAACTATTTTTGTTTTATTTTGAGAGCTAGCCTCCTATAACCCAGGCAGGCCTCAGATTCACTACGTAGCTGGGAATGACCTTGGCCCCCTGAACCTCCTAAGTCCACCTTCAGAATGCTAGGAGTACAGGTCACAGTGCTCAGTTTCAGGTTTTATTTTCCTTCCTTCCTTCCTTCCTTCCTTCCTTCCTTCCTTCCTTCCTTCCTTCCTTCCTTCCTTCCTTCCCTCCTTCCCTCACTCCCTTCTTTCCTTCCCTCCTTTCCTGTGTCATTCCTTAGGAGCCCTCCACCTTTTTCAGATAGGATCCCTCATTGAATCTGGAACTCACCAGCAAGGTTAAGTCAGCGATTCAGGTCCAGGGATCCTCCTGTCTCTGTGTCCTGTCTCTAGGATTGCAGGCACTGCACCCAGCTTTTTTTTTTTTTTTTAACATGGGTGCTGGGGATCATCAAATTCAGGCCCTCGTACTTGCACAGCAAGCACTTAACTGACTGAGCTACTTCCCTAATCCCAAATTTATCACTTCTCTGGTCCCCATGCACACTCTGGAATGGGAAAGGAGAAGTTGAGACACTCACATTCAGAGGTCAAGAAACAAAAGACAATGGAACTTGAAGAGAGAGAATGAAAGACAGAATGGCAGGGGGACACACAGAAAGGATAGAACAGTGTCTACAAGACTGGGGTGAAGAAGAGAAAGCAACGTAGAGGACAAGTGCTGGGAGCAGAAGTGCATGCCTATAATCCCAGCACTTGGAAAGCCTGAGGCAGGAAGACTGCCATCACTTTAACGGGGCCACCTGGGCTACATAGTAAACACTAGGTTGGCTTTAGCTAGAGGTGAGACCTTGTATCAAAAAAACAAAAATAAGAGGCTGGTGAGATGGCTTGGTAGGTACAAGTGCCTGCTGCCAAGGCTGATGACCTGAGTTCAATCCCCAGATCCTACAAGGCGGCAGGAGAGACCCTACTCCTGAGACTTGTCCTCTGACCTCCATGCACATGCAATGGTACACACACAAACACACACACACACACACACACACACACACACAAAATGTCAAAAAATTTGCATACACTGGAGATACAGCTCATTTGGTAGAGTGCTTGCCTAATATGCACAGAGCCTTGAATTCCATTCCCAGTACCACATAAACCATGCATGGCTGTGCCCACCCATAATTCTAGCAACTACACAGGTAAAGTCAGGAGGATTAATAGTTCAAGGTCATCCTCTTCAGCTACAAAGCAAGCTAATAACTGCCTGGACTGCATAAAATCCTGTCTCAAAATAAAAAAATAAATAAAACAAACTTTAAAAAAGAAAATAATACCAGCAAGAAGGAGGCACAGGACAGCAAGGGAGAGCGGGATCCAAAAAGAGCGAGAGACAAGAAAAAGAGTTTGGATTCCTTGCTCATCCTAAACCACAGCATCAAAATAACAGCCAATCTAGGAATGGTGGTGAATGTCTATACTCCCAGCACTTGGGAAGTGGAGGTGGGGGACAGTGAGTTTGAGACTGATTTATGAGTAGAGGATGAATCTGAGCTCTTATGGTCTAATACTCCAGGGATGTTGACAGTTACCATTCCCAGAGAAGTAGACAGACAAACTAGACTAGGTAAACATGGCCATAAACCTAAGCAACCCGCATATTTGCATGGTGAGATCACTAAGCAATCACACCCACTGTATGTATACTGCAGACATGTAGATGGAAAACTATTACAGAAAGCTCACAGGACTATGGATCTAGCACAATGGTAGAGTACTTGCCAGACACTTATAAGACTTTGGATTTTTGCTTTCTATTGAGACAATGTGCTGCTATATTAGCTCTGGCTATCCCTGTACTTATTATACAGCACAGGTTAGTCTAAAATTTGGACTGTCTTATTGCGTTAGTCTCCACATGCTGTAATTATAGCCATGCATCACTGTATTTGGCTTATGTGTGTGTGTGATGCTGGTGATCAATTCCAAGGCCCCAGATAGGCCTGTAAATCCAACACTCAGGAGGCTGAAGCAGGAGGATTATCAAGAGTTCAAGGTCAGTGTGGAGTACATAGTGAGTTCCAGGCCAACCTGACTTCAGTATGAGACCCTGTCTCAAACAAAAATTCCAATAATGGAAATCTGAGTTTACTACTTTAACATGCACTGATGAGAACAGAGTGCCTACTATCCAACTACTCAGGAGACTGAGACGGAGGACCCTGAGCTCAAGGTCATCCTAGATTACATAAGGGAGCCCTGACTCACAACAATAAAGTAAGGGCTGGTGAGATGGCTCTGTGGGAATAGGTGCTTTTACCAGGCCTGGTGACCCACATGGTTGAGGGAGAGTACCAACTGCAATTGTCCTCTGACTTCCACATTTGCCTTGTGACACATGTACACACACACACACACACACACACACACACACACAATACCTAAATAAGTAAAAACAACAACAACTGAGATGATTGACTGTAACCAAATTTGGATTTTGGTGATGGTTTACAGAGTTATTGTAAATGTGTCTATTCTGTAAGGATCACTGTAACAACAGTTCCCTTGAAAAGGGAACATAAGCATTCTACACGTGACCCAAGAAGGAGCTCCTTGTCAGCAGCATTTGAGGCACACAACTCTAGAGGTTGAGGGATGTCACTGAAAAGAAAAGAAAGTAATGTAGAGGACAAGTGCTAGGAAC
Source organism: Nannospalax galili (assembly GCF_000622305.1). Taxonomy (NCBI): domain Eukaryota; kingdom Metazoa; phylum Chordata; class Mammalia; order Rodentia; family Spalacidae; genus Nannospalax; species Nannospalax galili. The sequence continues at coordinate 811,835 of NW_008347808.1, read as the reverse complement.
AGTAGTACATGAATATAATCTCAGCACTTGGAAAGCCTGAGGCAAGAGGACTGCCATGACATTAAGGAAGCCATCCTGGGCTACATAATAAACTCTAGGCCAGCTTTGGCTAGAGATGAGTTCTTGTATCAAAAAAAAAAAAATTAGGAGGTTGGTGAGATGGCTTAGCAGGTTTAAGTGCCTGCTACCAAGACTGATGACCTGAGTTCAATCCCCAGATCCCACAAGGTGGCAGGAGAGAACCTACTCCTGAGACTTGTCCTCTGACCTCCATGCACATGCACACACACCTTGCCAAGGATCTGGGGAATTTTATGGCTCCTTGATACATGACACCTAAATTCCTTTTGGTGGTATGTAAGTTTTTGATTCTTTACCATTTCTTCCCCTGTGGCATGCCTGGCTTCTTGCTACCTTTAAGTCTTTGACCTGTAGACATTTTCAGTTTCTTTCAGTTTCCATAATATACCCCATAGGCACTTTTTTTTGCCTGAAATGCAACACATGAGCCCTCTTTGCCAAGCTGACGTTTTCTTCAAGGCCCTTCTGAGGATCACCACTCCTGGGAAATCTTCCCGCAACATTATTCATCTCCACTCTGGTTTCCAATAATTTCTAGATCATGACTCCTCCACTTAGCAATCGGAACTGACATTGTTTGCAGGTTTTATCTCTCATGAGATAATGAGTATTTTGAGGACCAGGGCAATGTCATCTCTATTCATGTAATCATAATCATAACTCACTTTTATCTTGCTGTGCCAGATATGCTATACAGATGAACATTAGCATGAGTCACATTGAGACAGATAGTATGAAATGACTCAGGTTACATAGTAGACATCACTACACACCTGTCAAAATGACAAAAATGAAAACACTGACTCCATCAAAGATGCAAAGAAACCAAGTCATTTGCGCCTTTAGTAGGAATGTAAAATGATAAAGCTACTCTGAAAAAGTTTAATGGTTACTCCCCAACCCCCTGGCAGTTTCATCATTTTGTTATTATTTTTATATGGGGTGTGCGTATGTAGCATATGCTACCCTTGAATTCTTGATCTTCCTGCCTCAGCTTCCCAAGTAATGGGATTACAGGCAAGTGTCACCACATCTAACGTGGCAGTTTCTAATACTGAAACTATAGTGTGACCCAGCCTTATCTTGGTCTATTTTGTGCTCCTGTAATAGAAAGTCATACATTGAGTAATTTATGATGAAAAAAATTTGATGATTCATGGTTCAGGAAGCAGAAAAGTACAAAATTGAGAGTCAGTATCTGGTAAGGGCCTTCTTGACACCTTATCACATGGTAGAAGGGCAAAAAGGGCAAAAGAGACAGTGTAAGGAGGTCAAACACCTTCTATCGTACAAGCTCACTTCCACAACATCACATGCCTCATCATCTCTCATTAGGCTTTACCTCCCAACAATGTTGTACTAGGGATTGAGTTTCAAACACATGATCCACCTCTCATTGAATCTAGAGCTCCATGAATCCTAGGCAAACATTCTACCATTAAACTATATCCCAGGAACTGTCTTCTTTTTGTTTCATTTTGTTAAATCCTAGCCAAGCATTCTACCACTAAACTATATCCTAGCAGCTTTACTCTTTTTGTTTTGTTTAGTTTATTCTTTGTGGTGCTAGGGATGGAAACCAGGGTCTTGTGTGTTCCACACAAGCACTTTACCATTGAGCTACATTCCTAGATTTGTAAGATTCTGATTGTTGAAGTGACAAAACTTTATATAGCTTTTCAATTTCCAATTGAGTCATATCCCAATGGATCTGTCTTAATTTGAAAACATAAGCTGAAACTTCATTTACTTAATATGCCTAACCTATAAAACATTATAGCTTAGCAATATAGTATACCATATTGTGTCAACTGCTTCTCTTCTGATCCTATGGCTGTCTGCAACCTGTGACTTACTGTCACTGTCTGGCACTGTGACAGTATTGTACTGAATATTACTAACCTAGGAAAAAAAAAATCAAAATTCAAAAATTTAAGCATATTTTTTACTTAATGCCATTCAATTTCACAACCACTGTAAATCACAAATAGCTTTTCAAACCATACATTGGGGATGGTTTGTATGTGGTAAGCAGATTAGTGATTGGTAAGAGTTAAGAAGGCCTTAGGAGCAAGAGAGCAACAGGTGGCTATAACACGATAACAGAAAGGATCTTTCTGGTGATAGGAATGTTCTATTTCTTTCAAAAATTATTTTTGATTTGTTTATGTGTATGGGTGTTTTGCCTGAATGTATATTAAGTGCATCCATGTTGTGCAATGCCCGTAAATGGCATAAAAGGATGTCATATCTCCTGGAACTGGAGTTTCTGGACAGGTCTGAGCTGCCATGTGGTTGCTGGGAGCCGAACCCGGGTCCTCTGCAAGAGCAGCCAGTGCTCTTAATTGCCATCTCTCCAGCCTAGAAATGTTCTATTTCTTGACTGTATCAATGTCAATATCCTGATGATGATTTTGTGCTACAGTTGTTCAAGACATTATCATTGTGGGTAAATGGGGCAAATTGCAGACGATCTCTGTATTATTTCTTATAACCATTTGTAAATCAATCATCATTTTAAAATTAAGAAAGACTTCAACTGGGAGTGGTGGGGCATACTTGTAATCCTATCACTCAAGATACTGAGGCAGGAGCTGGTCACATGGTGAGGGTGGGCGTGGAGGGGGACTCTAGCCTATGGCCTGTGTAAATGTTCTGGCCCATAGAGTCCAGCTGCCTGGGACCAAGCCCAGGTGTATGGCACCACAGGAGCTAGCTCCCAGGTCCTGATAATAGCCACTGCTCCAGCTCTTGGCAGGACATAAGGGTATCAAGAATGGCTACCTCTTGATATGAGCCAGTGGCTGAAATTGGTGTCTGTGCCTATAGGATGGTGTACAAGGCTCATGATCCCCGTACTGGCCACTCTGTGGCCCTCAAGAGTGTGAGCATCCCCCATGGAAGAGCACTTGGATAGTGCCTTCCCATCAGTACAGTTCATGAGGTGGTTTGAGGAGGGTGGAGGCTTTTGAGCATCCCAGTGTTGTCTGGCCGATGGATGTCTACGCCACTTCCCCAACTGATCGAGATATCAAGGTGACCCTAGTGTTTGAACTTATAGACCAGAATCTAAGGACATTTCTGGACAAAGAACCCCAACCAGGCTTGCCAGTTGAGACCATCAAGGATCTGATGTGACAATTTCTAAGAGGCCTAGCTTTCCTTCATGTAAATTGCATTGTGCACCAAGACCTCAAGCCAGAGAATATTCTGGTGATAAGAAGAGAAACAGTCAAGCTAGCTGAACTTAGCCTGGCCAGAATCTACAGTTACCAGATGGCCCATACACCTGTGGTTGTCTAACTCTAGTACCTTGCTCCAGAAGCCCTTCTGAAATCTACGAATCCAACACCTATGGACATGTGGATTGTTGGCTGTGTCTTTGCAGAGATGTTTTGTTGAAAGCCTCTCTTCTGTGGCAACTCAGAAGTTGACCAGTGGGGCAAAATAGTTGATCTGATCAGATTGCCTTCAGAAGATGTAGCTCTACCCCAAGGAGGTGCCTTTTTCCCCCTGAGGCAGCCTCAGCTGGAGCAGTCAGTGATGGAGATGGAGGAAGCTGGAGCACAGCTGCTGCTGGAAATGCTGACTTTTAACCCACATAAGCAAATCTCTGCCTTCTGAGCCCCGCAACACTCTTATGTGCACAAGGAAGAAGTGATCCAGAGTGAGCAGTACAGTGGCCTTTCCCCGTCCTGGACTCTTGAGTGCAGAGAACCCCACTGAGAAGACAAGCTTTGCCTTCCCTGAAGCTGTGGAGCCTCCTCCAACTTTTTACAGAGAATATTTTTAAGCCTTAAATGATGCTCCCCTCCACACCCTCCTATTTCTCTACACTAAAGGGTATATCCTCTTTTCTTCCTTACTTTATATTGGGGTCTCTTTTTATATAGGAAGACAAAACAAAACAAAGACATCTGAAACTTTAAAAAAAAAAAAGAAAGGAAAAAGAGGCTAGAGGATTACAAGTTCAACATAGTGTATTTTAGACCAGCCTGAGCTACATAGTGACATTCTGTCTGAAAAAAAAAAGAAAGGAAAAAGAGGCTAGAGGATTACAAGTTCAACATAGTGTATTTGAGTGTAGCCTGAGCTACATAGTGACATTCTGTCTGAATAAAACAATTAGCATATTAACTTTTTTTTAGTTTTGTGTGTGTGTGTGTGTGTGTATGTGTGTGTGTGTGTGTTTCCATTGTTTGCTTGTTTGAGAGGTCTCACTGTGTAGTACTAGCTGGCCTGGAACTCATTATGTAGATCAGGCTGGCCTCCAGCTCACAGATATCCACCTGCCTCTGTCTTGGCTAGGATTAATGATGTGTACCACCATGCCAAGCCTTAGTCATACATTGTTTGAGACAGGGACGCATGTAGCCCAGGTTGACCTCAAATGTTAGCAAAGCATGATATTGAATGTCTTTGTTTAATTGTACTAATGTTTTTATTAGCATAAATCATACATAACATTGGACTTTATTATGGCATTTTCATATACGTACGTAATATATTCTGATCATATTCCGCCATTACCTTGTCTTGTCTCCTTCCCACCCCCATCAATCTCCTTCCACTTCCCAACTAGCCTCCACTCTTATTTATTTAAATGTTTTTTTGGTTTATTTTTATATGTATGCATGTTATGCCTGCATGTGTGTAAGTGCACCCATGTCCTTTAATGCTGGAGAAGGACAGAAGAGGATGTTGGACCCCCTGGAACTGGAGTTATGGACAGTTGTTAGCTGCCATGTGGGTGCTAGGATTTGAATCTGGACCTCTGCAAGAACAGCCAGTGCTTTAACTGCTGAGCCATCTCTCCAGCCCCTTTATTTTATTTATATTTTTTTGTGTGAGGGTGGATGACCCAATGGTTTTACAGGAATGTGGGTGGGAGCGAAACTTACCGCTGGCTACATCACTGAAGGAAATTCAGTGACTATGTATGTCTGGTTCTCTTCTTGCCACCTCCCAAATGCTAGGATTACAGCATTCACCACCACGCCTGGCCATTATCATTTTTAGTATTGTTCTTTTTATTACTATTACTATTTTGAGACAAGGTCTCACTTTGTAACCCAGTTAAACTGGAGTTCACTTTGCAGCCCAGGTTGGCCTCTGATTTGTAGTAACCCTCCTTCCTTGGCCTCCCAGGTGTTGGGATTATAGATGCACCACATTACATTTGACTTTATTTTGTTTTATTTTTATTTTGCTGTTGTTTGTTTGAAACAGAGTCTCATGCAACTCAAAGTGATCTTATACTTCAGATCTTGTGATCGTCTTGCTTTTATCACCTTATCATTGGGATTAGAGGCTTAGGCCACTGTACCTGAGTGTATAATCTTATTTATTTATATATTTATTTATTTATTTATTCATTCATTCATTCATTCATTCATTCATTCATTCATTTATTATTGATTTGACCAAGATTTCATGTAGCCCACATTGGCTTTGAACTGATTTGTAGATGAAGATGACGTTGGACTGATGATTCTCCTGGCTACACCTCCAATGTTGATGGGACTACAGGCTTGCATAATCATGCTCAGTTTATGCAGTACTGGGAATTAAAACTAGAGTCTCATGCATGCTCCACGAACATTCTACCAACTGTTTTGACTAGTCTTAGTCAAAACAGGGTTTCTTAGAGTGATGAAAGTATTTCAAATTTACATACCGGTAATGATTACATAAATCTAGGAATACACTGGAAACTACTGAATTGTATAATTTAAAAGTGTAGGGGAAGAAAAGAAATAGAAAAAAAAAACAGGAAGAAAGGTGGAGAGAGCTGGAGGCATGGCTCAGTATTAAGAATGACTGCTCAGCCTATTCAAAGCCCTGGGTTTGATTCCTAGACCCTCCAAAAAGACAGAAAAATAGTAAGAGGGTAAATTTTATGGTATAGTAGTTAAATTTATCTGAGCATGATTGGTGCATATTTGTGTTCCCAGCTATTTGGGAGACTGAGACATGAGGATTACTTGAGGACAGTGGGGACTTTGAGAACAGCCTGGGCAAAAGAAAAAAAATGAAAGAAAAAGGCTCTGTCTCACAACAAAAGAAACAACAGACCTCATAGCAATCATTTTTGAGGAAGTCCAAATATTGGACTCACCAAAAAGTTTATAAAGGTAGTATATTTCATATGTTCCAAGCACCAAACACAAACGTGGGGGTGGGGAGCAGTTAGATGGCTCAGCAAGTAAACGTGTTTGCTGCCAAGCCTGATGTCCAAAATTCAATTCCTGGAACCCATATGGTGGAAGGAGAGACCCTACCCATGAAAGTTGTCCTGATCTTCAATTCCTGGAACCCATATGGTGGAAGGAGAGACCCTACCCATGAAAGTTGTCCTGATCACCAAGTGCACCCCATGGCATACATATGACCCCCCCAACACACAAAATAAAAATGAAATTTAAAAAACTAAAAAAAAAAAGACTGGTCAAATAATTCAGCTGGTAAAGGCACTTGCCACCAAGTCTGAGGACACAGGTTTGATCCTTGGAACCCACATGGCAGGAGAGAACCAACTCCTGCAAGTTGTCCTCTGATCTCTATGAACATGTGTGGCATGTGTGTACCCACCTACCCACACACATATATTTGTACAATAAAAATTTAAAAAAAAATAGAAGACATGGAAAAAGAGCTAAAACAAGTCTGGAAGAATATTTATTTATTTGTTTATTTATTATTTATTTATTTATTTATTTATTTATTTAATTTTATTGGTACTGGACATTGAACCCAGGCCCCACAAATGCTATGTGTATTAGAGTTCTTTGGAGGAACAGAATTGACAGAATGAATATATATTAAAAGGGGATTTATTAGATTGGCTTACACTATACAGTCAGAGTAGCACAATAAAGGCTGTCTCTCAGTCAAGAGGCTGAAAACCTGATAGTTGCTCAGTCCCTGAAGCTGGATGTCTCAGCATCCTAATCTGGCACTAAAGGCCTGGAAGATTTCTGGAAGACCCACTGGTCTTCAGTCCATGTTGGAAGCCCAAAGAAACTAGTTCTTAATATTAGTGAAGGAATCTGAAGCAACAGCAGGAGGGTAGATGAAGTTATCAGCAAGAGGAAGTGCAAACAAGGAAGCAAAATAAAAGGCAAAACAACAACAACAACAGCAACAAATTAGAAGGTGCTAGCCACTTTAAGGTGGGTTTTCCCACATTAATTAAAGCAATTTAGATAACTCCCCCCAAATAGGCCCACAGGCCAATCTAATGTGGATAATCCATCACTGACAGCTCTCTTCCCAGGTCATTCTAGGTTGTTTCAAGTTGATAATTAAAATGAACCATCACATAAGGCAAGAACTTGCCCACTGACATACATTCCCAGCCAAGAAGACATCCTATCAATTTTAATATCAGTAAAAAGGTAACACTATGGCAGCATATACCTCTAAACAAGCAATTGGGGAGTCAAGGGCATCATGAGTTTGAGTCCAGCCAGGCTACAGAGTAAGTCCCTATTTCAAAAACAAAACAAAACAGAACAAAACAAAAATCCAACAAAACAAAAACAAAAACAAATCAAAATGTGCTAAGAGACAAATAATAAAATTGCATATAGATAAAAGGACCAATTCATAAATAGCCAGGCACAGTATTGCATGCTTGTAATTCCAGCACTTTGGAGAGGAAGGCAGGATCAGGAGTTCAAAGTCACCCTTAGATGTATAGTGAGTTCATTGGCCAGGCTGGGCTACATGATACCCTTTTTTTGGTTTCAAAAACAGTAGCCCAAAACATATGTAATTACAATTATATATGAACCAAATAATTGAAACCTCAAAATATAAACAAATTGACCAACTTAAAGGGAGAAATACACAGTTCTACAATATCAATGGAAGACTCAACGAACTTATTTTTGGTTTATTTGCTTGAGGTCAAATTATTTTATTTAGAAGTTTGAAGGTATGAAGGGGCTGAAGAGATCAATGGATCTGATGTCCTTAGCAGGGCAGGCTCTCCCTGGCCTCATTATCACTGAAGGTTCAATATACTTTCAATAATAGAGTATCTAGAAAAAAAGGTAAATAAGGGAATAGAGGATTTTATTTAATTTTTTTTTGAGACAGGGTCTCATGTAGAAACAGCTGGCTTGGAATTTACTATGTAGCTGAAGCTGGCCTTGATCTCATCTTCCGTTCTATATTTCTCAAGTGTTAAGGTTACAGGTGTGTGCCACTATATCTGGTATAAAGGATTTTAATAGTACCATAAACCAGCTAACCTAATAGAAATATACAGGGTCTGGAGAGATGGCTCAGTGGTTAAGAACACTAGCTATTCTTGTACAAGACCCAAGGTCAGTTCCCAGCACCCATATGACAGTTAACACCCATCCTTAATGCCAATTCCAGGGGATCTGATGCCCTCTTCTGGCAGCCACAGCAATTGCATGATATGGGTGGACTTATATCCAGGCAAAACATTCATACACATAAAATAAAAATAAATAAATTTTAAAAAATTAAAGAAATAAATATACAGAGCACAGCACTCAACAACAGTAGAGTATGCATTTTCCTGAAGTGCACATAGAACAGTCAGTAGAGCATGATGGCACATTCCTGTAATCCTAAGAACTTGGGAGACAGACGCTGGTGGAATAAGAATTCAGGTCACCCTCAGCTATATATTGCATTCAAGGCCAGCCTGTGCTACATGAGACCTTGTCTTAAAAATCAAACACAAAAACAAAAAGCCACCCCCCAAAAAACCCACCCAAAACTAAAAACAAAACAACAACAAAAAACCACTCTCTAGACCAGGCTGGATGATGTTAAGTCATAAAACATGTCCACGTATATTTTTAAAAGACAGGTATCATATAAAGTATCTTCTTCAGCCACAGTGAATAAAACTAGGAATCAATCGTGAAAGGAATAAGATTTTGCAAATATGTGGAAATTAAACACGTGTGTGCGTGCGTGCGTGTGTGTGTGTGTGTGTGTGTGTGTGGTGTAGTGATGGGGATCAAACCCACGGCTTCACTCATGCTAGGTTAGTGCTCTGCTACTGAGCTAGATCTCTAGCCTAAACAACATAATCTTAAACAACTGGTGAGTAAAGGATGAAATCACAACTGAAGTTAGAACACTTTAGATGAAGCAGGGCATGGTGGTTCATGCCTACAAGCCTAGCACTTAGGAGGCAGTTATCAGTTTCAAAGCCAGCTTTGTCTACATAGGCTTTCCGAATAGGCGTGTTACATAGTGAGAACCTGTCTCCAACTCCCTGATCCAAAGAAAAGAACTAGAGATAATGAAGTTTATATTAAAATTTAGGAGAGGAGATGAAGATAGCAATTAAAGAAACATTTAAAGCTGTAACTATGTACAGCAGGAGAGATGGCTCAGTGGTTAAGAGTACTGGCTGCTCTTGCAGAAGACCCAGGTTCAGGTCCCAGCACCCACACAGAGGCTAACAACTGTCTGTAACTCCAGTTCCAGGGGACCCAACGCCCTCTTCTGACCTCTGAGGGCACTGCATAACATGGGTACACCTATCTACATGCAGGGAATTTACTCATAACACATAAAATAAAATAATAAAGAAAAAAGAAAGGAGCTGGGCATCGTGATGCATGCCTTTAATACCAACACTTGGGTGTGGGGGCAGATGCAGGTAGATCTCTATGAGATCGAGGCCGGTCTGGTCTACATAGTGAGTTCCTCTCTAGCTGGGGCTACAGGGAGACGCTGTCTAGAAAAAAAGAAAGAAAAGAAAGCTGGGGAGGTGGCACACACCTGTCATTCCAGCACTTGGGAGGCTGAGGCAGGATGAATGCTATGAGTTTAAGACCAGGCTGGGCTGTAGAGTGAGTTCCTGGGCAACAGAGTGAGATCCCAGATTAAAATAGAAAAATAAAAGATGCCTCAAATCAATAGCCTAATTTTACATTTTGACGAACAGATGAAAGAAAATAATAAAGGCTGAAATATAAATAAATTAGAGACCACAAAATCAACAGAGAGAACGAATGAAATTCAGTTGGTTCACTGAAAAATCCAACACTCTGCTAGGCATAGAGATACATGTCCCAGCACTCAGGAGGTGGATATGGAGGGTCAGAAGCTTAAAGCCAGCCTGGGTTGTCTGAGATAATTCTCTCTCTCTCTCTCTCTCTCTCTCTCTCTCTCTCTCTCTCTCTCTCTCTCTCAGAAAAAAACATTAAAAGAAAAAACCTAAATATGTCCCAAGGATTAACTCAATGAATTTGATACAAATCTGTGTATGGATAAGGTTTATGCCCATTTTTCATCTGAGAAGCTGAGATTTAGACACGGCTAAGGTCACTGAGGAGCCCTGGAACCCCAAAACCATCCCTACACAACCTGTGCTTCATTCCCACATTCCTATTGTGTATCTCATATTTAATACCTCCCTTACACACTGCCTATATTTTATATTTCTTACATACCACACAGAAGCTGACAGGTAAAGCTGGGCATGGCGATATGCATCTGTAATCCCAACACTTGGGAGGCTGGGGCAAGAGGATCATGAAATCTGCAGTTTTCTTTTTTTTTTTTCCAGAGCCTCATGTGGCCCAGGCTAGCTTCAAACTCAATATGTAGGCAAAGTTGGTCTTGAACTCTGAATCGTCCTGCCTCCACCTTGGGAGTGCTGAGATTACAGGTATATGCGACCATGCTCAGTTTTGTACTTTCATTTCCGGAGACAGGATCCTGAGCACACAAGACTCTGAAATAAAGAAAACCATGCTTTTACTCACCCATTAAAATATAAACATTCCTCTGAGTGGTGCAGTCACAACTATGTTCTAGCAACATAATTGGGCATAGAGATTCTTTACTCAATCAGCCACATCCTTCTGACTTCCTTAGCCAAGCCTGGCCTGTATCCATGCCAGCCTATCTTTATTCTATTCACATATGGATACCATACAGTCTCATCCCCACTGACAGGCCTCAGCTAGGCCATACCAAATATTTCTAATCCTCCTACTCTCTTATCTGTCTCTCCAACACTGTGGCATTTGGAATCACTAAGCAGAGGTGGTTATTCACAAAGTGTTTTGCCATGTACCTCAAGCAAGGTCAGTATGGGAAGGCTACACTCTCTTCCACATCCTGCCCACCTTTCAACGTTGGCACTTTCTTGTTTTTTAAATATTTATGGTTTTGACACACTGTGTTAGTTACTTTCTATTGCTCTGATAAACACCACGACCAAATGTATATTATAGAAGAGTTTATTTTGGCTTACAATTCCAGAAGGGAGAGAGTACATAATGGTGGGTGAGATATGGCATTGGGCAGTCAGAGTAGAAGGCTGAGAGATCACATCTTCAAAACATAGTGGCACATGCTGTAATCCCAGCACTTGGGAGGTAGAGGAGGAGGAGCACCATGAGTTCAAGGCCAGCCTGGGAGTTTCAGGCCAGCTAAGGCTACAGAATGAGACACAGGCAGGAACAGTGGCACAAGTTCAATATCAATCTGATCTACATAGCAAGTATTAGGCCTGTCTAGGCTGCAGAGTGAGACCCTTTCCCACCACCCCCAAAATAGAATGCCTCCTCTAGGGCACACACTGCTGGAAACCAAGAAGAAAGACTAACCAACTGAGCTGCCAACGGAAGGTAAAAACCAATGGAATGGGTGGGCGCAGTGACACATGCCTGAAGCCAGCACGCACACAATGGAAGGGGTGGGGGGAGAGAGAGAGAGGAGAGAGAGAGAGAGAGAGAGAGAGAGAGAGAGAGAGAGAGAGAGAAACCAGAAGTGGGGTAAGGATATGAACTCCCAAAGCTCACCCTAGTGACGTTCTATAGCAAGCCCACATCTTCTAAATCTCTACAAATAGCACAACCAACTGGGGACTAAATCTTGTTCAAATACCAGAGCTTATGGGGGGCCATTTCTCATTTAAATTGTCACACATAGGATCTTGCTATATAGCCCCAGGCTGGCTTCAAACTTATGATCCTCCTGTTTCAGCTTCCTGGGTGCTGGGATTATAGGGATGTGCTACTATATCTGGTAATATTTTTTTAAATTTTTATATCTGCTTTTATAGTGGGAGCAGTTGAACCACAGAACCATCATCCCTGTCCAGCATAAAGAGAAATTAAATGGAATGGAAAGGCAAGGACCTCCTAGGGTTAGATAAAGGCATGGAGGTAGGGCATTCCCCTGTAATCCAAGCTTATTGGCCATCACTGCTCTCTCCCTTCCTAGAGTTAACCCTCAGTAACCTTTGGTCACCTGCCTATGAGGGCATCAGGATCATTCTTCACTGTCATTATGCTTTTATTTACATGACTCCCTCTTGATTCTGTGTCCCAATTTTCCCCACCTGTTCACTGCAAGAACAACCAATAGGATGAATGTGTATACAATTTATTAAATCAGCTTATACTAAAATATTAGGAGCAGTAGCTGAGAGACTGGTAGGTGCTCAGTTCTTAAGGCTGGATGCCTCAGAAGTCGGAATAGTTTCACAGTGGCTGTCTCGATGGAGAGGCTGACAACTTGGTAGTTGCTCAGTCCATGGTGCTGGGTGCCTCATCAATCCCATGCTGGTGCTGGAAACCCATAGGGTTCCTTGAGAGCTGGTGGTCCTCAGTCAATGATGGAATCCTGAAGACACTGGTTCTGCTATCAAATGAGGAACCATCATCAGCAATAAGAGTAAATCAACCCGGTGGCTGAAGAGAAGGTCAAACAAGCATCAGGCAAATATTTTTCATTCTGTCATACCTCCCTTTATCTAGGCTGCTACCAGAAGGGGCTGCACACATTTGGGATGGGTCTTACCACATCAATTAAGGCAATCAGGACAATTTCTCAAATGACGCTGCCTACACAAGGGATTCTAATTTGTGGCATGTTGACATTAAAACAAACCATTACAACTATCTGCTAAGGGGAAATCAGTTATGGGGTCTACTCCATCACCACAAGGGATTCAAGATGCAAAATGGCTATTATCAGTCTTGAACTATGCTCGGCGCTATCTGTGTGGATATAGTTTTCCAATGTTTCCCTCTAGGTTAGGAAAACTGCAGGAGTTCCTATGTACCATTTTAGTTCCTATCAAAAGCAGTATGTTGAAGTCTGATGAATAAGTTGTCAGACTTTGTGGTCAAACTACCTGAACATGATTCTCTGTTAGTTCTATGAGTGAAGGCAAGTTACTAAAATCTCTTAGACTTTTTCAAATTTAAATTTAAAATGTATGAGTGTTTTGCCTACATGTATGTAAGTGCATCCATGTCGTGCAATGCCTGTGAAGACCAGAAGACGGTGTCAGATACTCTGGAACTGGAGTTATGAAAGGTTGTTAGCCACCAAGTGGGTACTGGGAACTGAACTGGGTCCTCTGCAAGAGCAGCCTATGCTCTTAATTGCTGAGCCATCTCTCCTGTCCCCTAACATCTTTCAGATCTTAGTAATTCAGTCTTAGAAAAGTGAAGCTAACGATGACATGACTGTCATAGGGTTGTTTCATAGATTAAATGAAATAATATAAAGTACTTGGTACTTTGAAAATATATAGTAGATTTTTATTGAATAAATGACTGAACTAATTAATTGAATTCTACTTAGGCTTAGAATCACAGATCTGATAAATAGCAAATATAATCTACACTACTCAGAATGTGTCCCATTAGAAGGTAAGTTTTGCAAAGGAAGGCAATTATTAAGGGCAGAAGGATTTATTTTGGCTCATAGTTTTAGAGGACAAAGTCTATTATGGTATGGAAGGTGTGGCAGTAAGAACAGATCACTGCTTTGGCAGTGGGAGTGTGAAACAGCTGCTTGGTTATATCACATTGGCAGTCAGGAAACAGAGAGATGAATATACTAGTATTTATTTATTTATTTATTTATTTATTTATTTATTTATTTATTTATTTTTGCCAAGTGATCCTCTACCTCAGCCTCGCTGAGTAGTGGAATTGCAGGTGTGTAATGTCTGGTAAGGATAAGTCTTTTCAGTCAGTTTTGCAACCTCAAGATCCTAGCACACTGCCTGGCAGAGTATTTTCTTTATTATTATTATTATTATTATTTTACTTTACTTTTTTTTTGAGACAGTGTCTCCCTGTAGCCCCAGGTAGCCTGGAACTTGTTATGTATACCAGGCTGACCTCCAGCTCACAGAGATCCATCTGCTTCTGCCCCCAAAGTGCTGGGATTAAAGGCAAGTGCCATTGAACCTGGGATGCGGGAGGAGGGCAAGCTGCTGTGACAGTGACACACAAGAATTTTTCTAGTCTTGGATGTGAGAGAGAATTAAATTTCCCTAGGCAAGTGACTATCTGATGCTGGAGGAGGAAGGGAATTAGGGAATAAGGAAAGAGAAAAGGTAGCGATAATAACCTTAGGCTCCCAATGAATCAGAGAAATGATCAGTGTGCCTTAGATTGGGGCTAGATTCTGGGCTTTTCCAATTGTGGTAATGGTCAAAACATTTACTGAACTACAGACCACTGGAGAAGAAAAGCAGGTTTGGTGAAAAGGTGTTTACCTTGCTCTTTGCTTCCTTATTCCCTCCCCCCTCCCTCCCTCCCTTCCCTCTTTCTTCTCTTTTCTCTTCCTCCCCTTCCCTCACTCCCTCTCTTCCCTCCCTCTTTCTCTTTTCTCTTCCTTCCCTCTTCTCCCCCCCGTCCCTCCCTCTCTCCTTTCTTTTTTTCCTGTCTTGATAGTGCTGGTAAGTCCTGCTGTACCACTGATCCTCATCCTCTCCCCCTATTCTCTTCACTTTTCATCAACCCACATCCACTTTCCAAAAGAATTTGTCAAACTCTGGCATGGTGGCTCATGCTGGTAATCACAGCACTCAGGTGGCTGAGGTAGGAGGATTAACACGAGCTCTAGGGCAGTCCAGGCTACATAGTGAGCTCTACGTTTTAGCTACTGAGACCCTGTCTCAAAATAAGGAAAAAAAAAGGGGGAATCTATTGTACCTCTAATTCCACAATGCTATATAGCCAAGATTATAATATTTTTATATATGTACACAATATATTTGTTTGGGGGGTTGGTATTTTGAGACAGGGTCTCACTATGTAGCATTGTCTGACCTGGAACTCACTACGTAGTCTAGACTAACCTCAAACTCACAGAGCTCTGCCTGCCCTCTTCCTCCCAGGTGCTGGAACTAAAGGTGTGTGCTACCATGCCTGGCTAATGTATGGAATATATTTTGATTACATTCTCCCCCGTTACTCTCATCACCCTGCCACTCCCACTAATACACTTCCTCTTTCAAACTAGTCTTCCTTTTACTTTCATGTTTGTGATAGTTGTGTCAACTTGGCACAGTCTAGAATCACCTGGGAATGGAATCTCAATGAGGGATTGTCTAGATTAGGTTAGCCTGTGGGTATGTCTGTGAGGGTCTGGAGGAGTGGGAAGACCCATCTACTGTTGTCAGCACCATAACCAGGGCAAGCTATCCTGAATTGTATGCATGGAGACAGTGAGCTGAGCACTAGCATGCCTGTATTAATTCATTGCTCTCTGCTCTTGACTATAGGTATAATGTGACTAGTTGCTTCAAGTTCCTGCCACCTTCACTTCCCCACAGTGATGGATGGTAACATGACATTGTCTCACTTAAGTTGCTCTTATCAGAATATTTTATCACAGAAACATGAAAGGAAACTAAGAATATGCCTTTTTTTGCACACAATGAGTTTCATTAGGGTTAGTTTTACAGAAGACAGGTGAGGGTTAGTTTTCAGGTGCATGGGTGAGGGTTAGTTTACAGGAGGACAGCACTCTGCCACTACCTACACCACTAAAGAACATACATGTTTCTCCATCTTCCAGGTTGATGATAGCTATTGTTCTGTCTCTAGCCCTACACTCTTCTCTGACCTCCACACCCACACAGCTAACAATCTATTGAATATCTCCCCTGGACATCTTACATGCACCAAAGTCTACCATTAACCATACAATTCTTTTCATGCTGCTCCCTGCATTTCTGTCCTCTGTTCCAGTGTTTCCTAGCTTAGCTGCATGAATATTCTACTGAAAGCCAAGAATTTCCAAACCAATAAGCACATAAATCATATTTGTCTATTCTTACTCCGTACATCTGACCTAACACTGAATCTCACATCCACTTATCTTGTGTACAGTAGAATGGCAGTTAAGAAATTGAGTTCTGGTTCTGGTGAGATGGCTCATTGGTTAAGAGCTTAGACTACTCTTCCAAGGACCCGAGTTCACTTCCCAGCACCCACATCTGGTGGCTCATAACTACTTGTAACTGCAGCTCCAAGGGATCTGATAATCTCTTCTGGCATCCACAGGCACCTGCACTCACCTATACACACTCACACACATACACATAATTGAAAAGAAAATAAGTCTTTAAAAAAGGAAATTGAGTTCTAGGCCCAGTGGTAGAGTACTTACCTTGGATGCATGAGGCCCTGGGTTCTGTCCTCAGTCCCACACATACACAAAAAGAGAGAGATTGGGTTCTAAAATCAGCTTGCTTGGTTTATGTCCTGGCTTTGCACCTTACTGCTCAAACTTTCTAGGTCTCAGTGCTGTAACTTGCACATTGGGAGTGAGTGGGTTAGTCTATTTATTTATTTTTATTTTAAAGGTGTAGCCCAGGCTGCCCTTGAACTCTAGAGTCTCCTGCATCTGCTCCTTTAGCATTTCTTACAGGTGTGAGTCACTACCACTGCCTTGACAAATTTGAATAACACCTATGCTTATGTAATAAAGTTGTAAGGATTAACTGAATTAATCTAGGTAAAACACTTAAGAAAGTTGCCTGGCACACAGTAAGTACTTTCTAAGTTACCTATTAATTTTACTACGATAATGGTGACAATGATGACAGTGATGATGGTAACGCTCTAATATATCCCCTTTTGTCCCTCTGGCTGTGACTACCATTAGCGCATCATACTTCTTGACTAGATCACAACAGCCTCCTAACTTAGCTAATAATTGGAGCATAATAGTGTGTTGTGCACAGTGCTTGGCACTGTCATAACACAAGAGTTTATTGGGCATGATGCTTCCCACCCTCCTGGGATATAGAGGAGCAAAATACCTGTTATGGTTTGAATATGAAGGGTCCTCAACAGCTCATAGGCCCGAAGGCTTTGTCCTTCTACAGTGTCCAGGGATAATTTGATGATGGGGATACTAATCTCTTCAACTGATGAATTCACTGATGAGTTCATAGCTTAACAGACTATTGGAAAGTAGGGTCTGATTGGTGGAAGCAGGCCACTGGGGAGATGCCTTTGAAAGATATTTTTTGTCCCCAGCCTCTGCTCCTTCTTTCTTTCTCTGTCTCTTTCTTTCTTTGTTTCTCTTTCTTTCTTCTCTCCTTCCTCTCTTACATCCCTTGCTCCCTCCTATTTATTATATTAAAGTCTCTTGTAGCTCAGGATGGCCTCAAATTGTCTATGTAGTTGAGGATGTCCTTGAACTCCTGATCTTCCTGCATCCATCTCCTAAGTGTTGGGATTACAGGCACGCATCACCACACTCTTCTCTTTCCTTCTTGGCTGCTATGAAATGAGCAGCCTCTGCCACCACAGGTTCTTGCCTCCATTGTCTCTGCCATGAAGCAATAGAAACACCTGAAAATGTGAGTCAAAAGAAATATTTCCTCTTTCAAGTTGATTTTCTCTTATTTTTTGTCATAGCAGTAGAAGGCTAATTAACATAATAATCTAGTACTTCGTGGTCTAGCAAGTAAGCCACTAGCCTCAAGTGACTTTTTCTTCAAGACAGTATATCATGTAGACTAAGTTGGCCTCAAACTGGCTATGTAACTGAGGATAGCCTTCATCTCCTGATCACCCTCCACACCCCCCGCTGTGCTGGCATTACAGGAGTTTACCTCCAAGTCTCAATTTATGTGGTGCTGGGGATCAAACACAGGGCCTCATGCATGCTAGGCACACTATCAACTGAGCTACATTCCTAGCCACGCAAGTGAATATTAAATTTTAAATTTACATTCACTAAAATAAAATCACATTTGAAATTAAGTCCTCCATTTCTAGTGCTCAGCACCTTGGGATCAGATTATTTACATTCATATGGTAGATCTGTCATTTCTAGCTACATGAATTTAAAAATATATAATCAGTCTGAGTCTTCTCATATGTTAAATGAGTTCAAAAATTATGCTCACCTTAAAGAGTTGTTGAATGAATGAAGTTCATATGTGTAAGATATTCTTGTTATATGTCTGGTATTCATTTCCTATGTAATCAGGCATTGTTTGGCTTCACTGGTCTCTGTACGGTGATGGATTTATGTGGACTCTATGGTCCAGGTACACTAGTATTTAAGGGAAAAGCGCCTGTTTCAAATGACATAAAACAGTTGTTATAGAAAACAATGAAGCAGATATGAGGGAAATAAATCAGAATTGTCATTCATCAAGTGTTGACACTGTGCTGGGCAACATACATACATTTTATATTGTTTTGTGTTTTAAAAATATTTTCCTATTTATTATTTTTTATTTTATGTATATGAGTGTATTGCCTGCATATATGTAAGTGCACCTATGTCATACAATGCCCATGGAGGTCAGGGTGGGGGGTGTGTCAGATCCCCTGCCGACTGAAATTACAGACAGTTTTTAGCTGCCATGTGGGTGCTGGCACTCAAACCTGGGTCTTCTGGAAGAACAGCAAGTGTTCTTAATCGCTGAGCCATCTCTCAAGCCCTGTTTTGTGTTTCTGATATAGGGTCTTGAGATGCAACCCAAGCTAACCTTGAAATCATAATCTGTCCTCTGAGTGCTGAAATTGTAGATGTGAGTCACAATGCCTGGCTTCATACATGCATTATTGAATTTCATTTTCTCAACAGCCTTCTGGGATTCATTTTACCAATGAAGATGATGAGGCTAGAGAAATAGGGATTTGGAAAGTCAAGGTCATTGTCAACTGTTACATAGCCAATGGTGAGGGTAAGGTATGCATTCAAAGCCAAGTCTGCCTGATTCCAAAACCACACTCCAAGCTCTGTCCCATACAGAGTATAAAACTTGATGGGAAAGAGTGAGGCTAGAAAAGTAACTTAGAATAACTCTAGTATAATATGAAGGAAGCATGGGAGGGACTAGAAATAGGGAGAAACTCTTATATGAGGCTCAAGAGATGGCTCCAAAGTTAAGAGCACATATGGCTCTTACAGAGGACCTGAGTTTGGTTCCCAACACCCATATCACGTAGCTCAGAATTTCCTATAACTCCAGCACCAGGGGTATTCAATGCCTCTAACCTTTATGTGCACCTGCACTTGTGTACATTTCCACACACAGACACTCACACATAAATAAAATGTCCATATTCATTTATTATTATTTTATATGATTTACCTGCCTGTATATAAGCACATTAGTGCAAGCAATGCCTGTGGAAGCCAGAAGAGAGCATCAGAGATCCCCTGGTACTGGATTTACAGAAGGTTGTTAGCCACCAAGTGGATACTGGGAATGGAACCTGGTCCTCTCCAAGAGTAGCCAGTGCTCTTAACTAATGAGCCATCTCTCTAGCCCCAGCCTAAAACTAAAAAAAGAAAACAAAACAGTTTTAACACAGACTGTTATATGCAGATGGCAAAGGATGGAAGATCTTGAACTGGAACAACCACCTTGGGGATACAGATAAGAAAGCAGTCAGGAGACAGACTGCCATTCAACTACAGCACTGTCAATTTCTTGAGGGCAAGAACTACATTTTTCAGCATTTTTTTTTTTTGAGCCAGAGGTTCATGCATCCCAAGCTAGCCTTGAACTCACTATGTAGCTAAGGATGACCTTGAACTCCTGATCCTTCTGCCTCCACCAGTTGAGCTCTCTGAGCACATGTGTGTACCCCTACACCTTATTTTATGTGGTATGGGGCTCAAACCCACGGCTTCAGGTATGCTAGGAAAATACTGGAACAACTGAGCTACATTCCCCAGCCCTCTTTTCCATTTTTGTATCACACCACAACACAGTGTTCAATATAGCACAATGCAGCACTTTGTACTCAAAATTCATTGTTGGTTAAAATGGATGCAATTAAATTTTATAAGTAAGATTCAGGCCAGGTGTTGTGGTGCACTCCTTTACTCTCACCATTCGGGAGGCAGAGGCAGGCAGATCTCTGTGAGTTCAAGGTCAGCCTGGTCTATATAGTGAGTTCCAGGCCAGTTGGGGCTACAGGGAGACCCTGTCTCAAAAAGACCAAAAAAAAAAATAATAATAATTTAAATTAAAAAAGAAGACTCAGTAACTGGATTTGAGGAGATCAAGACAGCTTCCATCCACCCAAGTTTAGAACTTGGGTCTGAGGGAGAATTCTGAAGTTGCCTTCCATGGAGTGAGTGCTCTAAGCATCGCATTCAATTTGCTTTCCCTGCCCTAAGGTCTGTCCTTGGCAGGGCCCCAGCTAGGGTAAATCCAGCCTTCCCTCCCAATCATGACTCTCTAGCCAGGAAGGAGGCTTTCTTTTTGGGCCTCCCTTCCGCTTTTCCTAGCCTGGGTAGTGAGCCACTCTTCATAGTATTTGAATCAGAGGAAACAGATAGACTGAGGAAGCAAAGAAAAAACAGGCCGACTGGGTTCTGCAAGCCAATGTAAACATTCAGTGGTTTCCTGTTGTTGCAGCCCAAAGAGTCCCATGACATCATTCCTGGCCTTTCCAGAACATGCAGGCTCAGCCCAGCCTGCCAATCTGCCCAGGTTGTCACCCCTTCCCCGTTAGTGTTAGATCCTCCGGAACTGGGACAGTTCTCTAGGGCAACAATTCTCCCACTTGTCTAGCCAGTCACTTAGGCCTTTGTTGCCCTATAAGGAATTAGATGTTGCAAACCAGAGGTGCTATCCCACTTCTCAAAGTCTTATGGGAAAAGAAAAATTTCCCAAACCGGAAAAGTTACTTTACTTCTTTTAATGGAGAATTGGAGTCAGAGCAGCTTGTGACACATAGTTTCTGAGACAAGCCCTGACTACTTCTTCTCTTCACCCTACTCAGGGCTCACAGGTTTATGTCCTGATTGATCACATATTCCTAGAAACAGAACAGTAAAATCCATTTTAAGACTTTGTTGCCTAATATTTCCATGATACACATGAGAGCACTAAGGCCCAGCAAAGGAAAGGGCCTGGACCCAGTTACATAGTTGGACAGAGCAGTATAAGTCATGCGCTAACATGACTGAACTATATCAAGGCAGGACCGAACAGTACTAAGAGTTCTTGACAGAGAATTAAAAAACCATGGGCTGAACTCTGTTAAGAGCTTGGGCAATTTCCTCCTTTCTTTGTGCCTTGGCTTAGCCAGTTGTTAACTCAATTCAATATAAAAAATAATTTATTGAGCACCCAGTGCACTTGGTAGGGTTAGTAGCTACGGGAGATGAATGGAGTCAAGATGAAACATTTCCCACTTCACAGGCTGGAACGGAAAGTGAAAATGATGGTCTGAATTCTGTGAGACTCAAAGTCTGTGTGAACTATTCTTCTGTCTCTAAGCATCAAATTGTCATCAGAAGTGGGGTCTTTTGGGACTGTAGCCCCATTCCTGTCTGCCCAGTCTCTCATAGTGCTCTCATTGGAAGACTTTTATTTGCACAAATGTTCCCCAGTTCTGGTCTCATTTAGCTGGGTAGATTTGCATAGAGAGGAGGCAGCAGAGTCCTAAATTATTGCCTGGAAAATTGGGCTAAATGCATTATGGTAATTCCTGCAGCCAGCAGTGATTAGATTTCAAACTGTAACTGTGCCATGAAGCACAGACAATTTGAAATAGCTCTTATAACCCATCAAATTCATCACACTCTAGAATAGTAAACAGAATTCAGAAGAAGCACCTTTGGGGAAAATGATGCCTATTCCTTCACCCAAAGATGCACAAGGCAATTTGAAGCCATTCCTTTGGCCAGTTAATTCAACAATAGCATGAACTAGGTGAAACATGCACACAGCGAGTACAGGCACATTTAGATGCCTGAAGATGGACATCCATATGCAGATGCAGATGAACATTCAGGAAACTGCAAACAAGCATTGGGAGACATAGAAAAATGGTACCCTTGAGTCAGCAGCAGTGGAGGCAGGGGAAGAGATTTTCCTTTTTGTGAAACATACTAACTGCAGGTGCACAGGTTTTCAGTATCTCGCTTGATGGATTATACAGAGGAAACTCGAGTCACACAACCACCACCTACAGTCAGGCTAGTCTCGATCTTGCTGAGTAGCTTAGGATGACTTTGAAATTCTGATCTTCCTGCCACTGATTCTTAGTGGTAGAAATCCAGAATTGCCTGGTTGTTAGGCCCGGGGAATCTGAGCCGTGATTTTGGAAGACTTAACTGGCATCCTTAGAGGACTGAAAGTCCTGGCCTGAAGGGTAAAGAGGATTCTGTTTGCCTTCACATCTTGCACATCTTTTTGGCATGGTCTAGGTGTGCCGAGGGATATCAGGTGTATATGGGAAGCACTGGGAGTTTGCCTTCAGGCAGCGACTGTGCCGTGTCCCTGAGGGACACTATCAGCCCTTGTGGAGGTTCAGTACGGTGACTGAGGTTCAGTCCTGGTGCCCCCTACCTCTAGTCTCCCTGGCATGGTCAGCAGAAGCAGGGCCTGGTCCCACCAGGGTCCATGTGGTGTTATTTCTGGGCCTCACCTAATAGAGACCACACATGTCCTCTGAATATTTGTTCTAGAGGGGGCTGGGCGCTGCAGAAAGTGAAGAAGCCTGGCCTAGAACCTGCTTGCCAGAGCCAGCCATGGTCCTGGTAATGTGGCTAGAGATGGGGAAGCCCTGTGGCTAAGGGCAGCTCACAAAGAGCTGCGATATTCATTTGGGGTTAGTGTTGACTGTCACAGGGCACTGAGACCTTCCTTTGTCATCTTTTCTTCATATAAGGACATTGACTTTCTTCAGACATGGACAGTCACGTAGCATAGAAGTTTATCCATCCATTGTGCATTGACCAGCCTTCTGTATACTCTGAAAAGCAGGCAGCTCTGCAGGAGCAGGGCACATAAGCACACATATCTTTTAGACGTTTCCCCCAGGACTCTGGTCAAGGAGAAGTTTTCATATAGGCAACAGGGGGATATGTGCTTTGTATATGCTGGAGAATCTTTGACCACTTTGACTTAGACACAGAATGCTTCCAACCTCTGCTTAGGCATTCTGGTTTTCAGCAAACACATTAAAAGTGGACTGTACCTTGTAATACTGTTTTTATAGTTTGACTTAAAAAAAGAAAAATGGTACCCTCATACAGAGAGAGAGAGAGAGAGAGAGAGAGAGAGAGAGAGAGAGAGAGAGAGAGAATCAGATACAGAAACACCACCACCACCCAAACCACACAATCCAATAAAAAGCTTGAAAAAAAAAAGCCAGCTAGCTAGCTGTCTAGGAGTTAGAGATGGGGTTGGGAGTTTGCACTGTGCTGTGGTTCCTGGTCTTCACTGTGAGTTCCAGTCCAGCCAGTGCTACAGGGACACCCTGTCTCAAACAAACAAAGACATAAAACAACTGAAAACAAAAACAAACCCTACACAGTATTTTCAGTACAAAAGCCTTCAAAGCCATTCCTCTCACCTCCTATATCCATACCCATCCCACCACACCACACCACATCAGATATTTACGTCTCTCTGGGTTATAGAAAAAAATCCTTTATCAGAGCTCTTCAGTGGCAGTATCTGCTCTCCAATCCATTTTCCTTGGGGCTTCCTGCAAGAGGGAATATTTCTAGAACTCAACCTTGTTCTTGCTTCATTCCTGTCCAAATCCTCCTTTAAAAACAAAAATTTACATTTATTTATATATTTATTTAATATTTATGCATGCATGCACACTAGGTATCACCTGTGGAGGTTACAAGGCAGTAAGTCAGTTCTTCTCTTTCACCATGTGGAGTTTAGGGATCAGTCTCAGGTTCTCAGGCTTGGTGGCAGGCACCTACTGAGCCATCTCACCTCTGCCATCCTTCTTTTCTTCCCTATTGCTGACACAAACCAACACAGTTACTTGACATTCATATGGAGACCAAAACCTGGGGCTTCCATGCTCTTTTCCAGTGCTCCTTGTCCTTTGGCAGGCAGATTACACCTTGCCCAGATCTCTCCAATCCTCACCTTATCTGTCTCCTGTGGCATTCCCTTGAGGAAAGAACCACTTCCTTCTTCTCCTATGAAAATCTCACTCGCTTTGTTTTTGGCGTGGGAATGGGGGGCTGTTTGAATTTTTTTTTGAGACATGATTTCATATACCTACGGCTATCCCTGAACTATCTTGTTAGATATGACTTTGAACTTCTGATCCCCTGTCTTCACCTACCAAGGCTGGGATTACAGGCATGCCATCACCATGTCTGGTTTTATGAAGTGCTACAGATGAACCCAGGACTTTAGAGCACAGTAGGTAAGTACTCTACCAAATGAGCTATATCCCTAGCCTCTATTTTCAATTTTTTCAAGAATAACTACATCTTTAACATTGAAATTTTGATATTTTCATCCTTCAAGGCCAATATTGAGCATAGGAAAATAAATAATGAAAGGAAGAAAGGAAGGAAGGAAAGAGGAGAGACAAAAAGGAAAGTTACTTCCTCTGTGAGATCTGCTGCAAATATCCCCAAAACATTGTGTTGTAATGCAGACCTTAACTTATTTCAGTCAGTCTCACTAGACTAGGAAAGAGTGTTTCAGTCCTTTAAAGGAAAGTTGATGTGGAAAGAGGACTGGACTCCCTGATGTGACTGCCTCCTCTGGGACAGACAATGTGCTGGCATTCTTCTTGTCTTACTATGTTGCCCACAGGCCTACAAAGACCTACTGACAAATTTCTTTTCTTCTTTCTTTTCTCCTCTTCTCTCCCCTCCTCTCTTCCCCTCTTCCCCTCCCTTCCTCCCTCCCTTCCTTTCATTGTTTATTTTCCTATGCTCAAGATTGAACCAAGGGCCTTCCAAATACAGGGTAAGCATGTTGCTACTGAACTGTCTCCCAAGCTTGGGTATTTTGTTTGGACTCTTTATTCTAGCCTTGTGGACTCTAGTATGAGTCCTAGTACGGCCATGATCTTACTGTGTATCTATGCTCAAGTCTCAATTCCCCTCTGGCCTTGATTTTTTTTTTCAAGGATGATTTCAGTTCTGGATGCTACCAAATCCAATGTGCAGGATTTTATGCAGTTCCTCTTGCAAGGCTGTTTGGACATTATCATGTGTGCCTCCATCTGTTTTTCTTCCTGCTTCCATCTGTTTGCTTTTCTCTTTTTCTCTAGGTCTCTCTCTCTCTCTCTCTCTCTCTCTCTCTCTCTCTCTCTCTCCTCTCTCTCTCTTTCTTCCACTTGGGTTCCTCCTCAAAGCTGAAATAGCTTCCCATCCAAAACATTCCTGGGTGTTGTTGGTGAGCAGAATTGTAAAAAGGTGTCCATTTGAGGGTTTCAGGAAGTTCAAACCCCCTGTCCTTCTAGTACAGCTCACAGAGCTAAAAAACAAAATGGGAGGGTAACAATCTCATAGAAGCCAGGTGGGATGATGTAATCACAACATTTAGGAGGCCAAGGCAGGAGGATTCAGAGTTGAGGCAAGCCTGGATAACATAGTGAGTTCCAGGTCAGCCTTGGCTGCATATTGAGACCCGGTCTCAAAAGATAATAAAATGAAAGGAAATAAAATAATACAATTTTAAAGAAAGAATGGTCCTATAGCTGAGATTGCTATGAGAACCTCCAAAGAGAGGATTCTTTCCTTGGATTAGTGTCTTCACCAACTAGATGGTCTGATTCAAAGACTATCATCATCATCACCATTATTACTACTACTGCTACTACTACTACTACTACTACTATTAGTGGTGCCATGGCGTTCAGAGGTCAATGCTTCTTCCACTTAACCTGGGTGTTGGATATCGAACTCAGGTCCTCAGGCAGGCTTTCATAGCAAGTGCTGTTGCCTACTGAGCTATTTCACCAGTCAAGGTCAAATGTTCTTAGCAAGGACATTCTCACACTATCATTTTGCTGGTGTGTAAACTCATCCCATAGGTACATCCTTGGCCGCAAAGAGCAGCAATGGGAAAACAGGATGGAGAATGTTGGTCTTGTGACAGCTAATCAAGTGCTCTGAAGTGCTTCATCACCACTTGAAACTCACAGCATGGGTCAGTTTTGCCAAAGGAAGAAGATTGCCATTGGATGGGGTGGTGACATAACCAATATGCGAACTTTACATTTAAGGACAGCATCTGAATTTCCTTTGTCTCCTAGTACGGTGTCTTGCCCCAGTTCAGTGTTTGATAATGTGGGAAGTAGCTGCTACCAGGCACTTAGGGGTTACTGTGCTTCCTTAGGCTTCTGGGTATTTATGCCGAACACTCCAGAAACTTGCAAATCAAAGAATCAAGGGACTTAGTATCAGTTTGTTCTAAACTTGTACAGCCCTCCTTTAGCTGACACTAATAAATCATTTCTTCTTTGTAAAAGAAGGGGTAATAATGTCTTCTGCCTCTTCTGGCTCCCTGGGGCTTGGGGAAGTAGCAGTAAAAAAAAGATAGGAAAGAGCTTTGACAAAAACAAGCTCTGCAAATGTGATGGCTGGGTGCTATGGTGACGTCGGAGCTAGCAATTATGTTCTCCACAGAGGCGACTGTGGGCACCAAGTGAGTCATCCTCTCACTCTCAAAGCCTGAGGCCTTGACAGGGGAGAAATGAGGTGAAGTTTTTGTTAAGAGTTTTTTTCCTGTGGAGGGGGGAACAGAACAGAAGTGGACAGCCTCTGTTCACACACACACATACACACAAACATACACACATACAAACACACACACACACACACACACACACACACACACACCCTAGACTCCAGGCTCTTGGGGAAGAAACAGGTTAAATAATGACTTCCCTGCACTTCTGCTATATAATTCTGAGATTAAGGGGTCACTAAGCAATTGGAGGTCTGTAGATAGGACTGTATAGCCTTAGTTCAACTAGCCAGCCAAATGCCACTACTACTCTGTGGCTTCAGGCAAACAGCACCCTCTCTGAGCTGTTTTCTCCTGTAACAAACAGAATGAGCTAGATCCACAGCATTATGTTTTACAAGTCCTGGGGTGCTCGGGTTGGAGAGACAGCACAACAGTTGCTTGCTGCTCATGTAGAGGACCAGGGTTTGGTTCCAAGCACCCATATCGGACAGGCTCACAACCCCCTGTGACTCCAGTTCTAGGGGATTTGACATCCTCTTCCAGCCCCCAAGGGCACCTACACACATGTGGTCTACAAACTACAAGCAAACACACACACACACACACACACACACAAACATTTAACAATAAATAAATACATAAATAAACTAAAAAAGGGTCCTGGACTGTGATTTAGAAGATTTGAGTTCAAGTTATAGCTGTCAAAACTGTTTACCTTAGACAAGTTCTTTCCTGGGCCTCAATTTCCATAACCATGAAAAGAAGAATTTTATTAGATACTTAAGTGTGTTTAAGAGTTCTTAAATATGATCCAAGAAATATGGTTTCTAATTGTGGCACAGAATGAAAAACTGAGTTTAGGTTGGCCTTATCCTTTCTTTGGCCTCAGTTTCTCCTACATTTTTCCCCCTCTGGTGCTACGGATGGAACCCAGGGCCTTGAACAGGCTAGGCAAGCACTCTATTTTAGAGCTATATCAGTCAAAGTTACTTGTCCCCAGACCCACTCTTATGGCAGTCAAAGTTTCCCTATCTTTGTCATGAAGAGATCTGAAAAAAATTACCGAAATATGTACTGTGATTATGACAGCCTGTGCTTCTCCACAAGCTCTGAAAAGGAAGTGGAGGGAGAGGCCACACCCAGAGTAGTTTCTCATAAGCTGGCTTTGGTTGCCCTCTATGGGTGTGAGCTGAAAGTGCAGGTCCAGGTAGACAACCAGTTAACGCAACTGCAAACACTGAGACAGAAGGGCAAAGAATGCTTCACTATGTAGGACCAGATACAGACTGGCACTAGCTCACAGACTTTCCAGACCTTCCTAATAAGAGGACTCCAGACAGAAAGTGTATTTTGGAAGACTGTGTTTTCCCACCTAGCCACCAGAAACACAGCCTTGAAGGGATATGTAGAGAGCAGGGCCAGGGTTTTTTTTGTCAAAGACAGAGTGGGCAGATTTTGGAGGATGTAGATGAACATTTGGGGGTGGAATGTCACTGCACCATAAGAGTGGGTCTGGGGACAAGTAAGCTGATGGCTTAGGAGTTTTCACATGTGAGATGACGAATGCATCTCAATGTATGGCAGAATCTACTCAAAGATGCATTTCAACATCTTACTGTTGCTGTGAAAAAAATATTTGAATCAGTTTCCAAGAAAGAAAGATAGAGCCTGGTGTGGTGGTGCTTGCCTTGTAATCTCAGCACTTGGGAGGCAAAGGCAGGTGGACTGTCACATGTTCCAGGCCAGCCTGGGCTATCTAATGATTTCTGGGATGGCATACAAACACACAAACATACATATACATAAATAAAAAGAAAAAGTCTTTCGTGCATTTTAAACTTTTTTTGTAGAGCACAAGAGAGATGTACTTTCATGCTTTTTTTTTTTTTTGGTATTCTTGAGATAGGGTCTCCTTGTAGGCCCAGCTGGCCTAGAACTCGCTATGTAGCCCAGGCTGGCCTTGAACTCACAGAGATCCACCTGCCTCTGCCTCCTGAGTGCTGAGATTAAAGGTGTGCACCACCATGCCCAGCTCAATAAATAAATAAATAAATAAATAAATAAGTAAACAAACAAACAAAAACAAATAATGCTGAGCATTTGTTTCCTAGAATTCACAGAGTCCTGGGTTCCATCCCTAGCAGTACAAAATAGATAAATGGCATTGAACCCCCAACTTCTCTCTGGGCCTCAGTTTTTCTGCCTTAATCAGGGAGGAGCTAGTAGTACTTGATGACATTCTATGTTTTCCCTAGCCCTGACATTTTACTTGGTTCTTTTTATGTTTTTTTTTCTTTTTATATTTTTGTTATTGTTTTTCCCCCAGGTCTTGCTAGCCCTGGCTGGTCTTATCCTGTTATGTAGCCCAGGCTGGCCTCAATTTTGTGGCAAACTTTCTGCCTCAACTTACTGAGTGCTGAGATTTCAGGAATGCATCATGCCTGGCTTTCTTTTTATGATCTATGGCATTCTACCCACTCCCACCCACGTACAGCCCAGCTAGCCCTTAAGGTTCTTTTTAAATATAATTATTCATTTATTGTGTGTGGGTATGCGTGTTCTACAGTATGCATATGAAGGTCAGAGGACAACTTGTAGAGATGGTTTTTTTTCTTGTCATGTGAGTTCCAGGAATTGAACTCAGGTGAGGTCTGGTTTTGGAGCAAGCACGTTTACCTGCTGAGCCATCTCACCCATCGACCCTTAAGGTTTTTTAAAACTCTAACACTCTACCTATTCATTCAATCTTCAAGACTTTCTGTTGCATTCTAGCTCTACTCTTATCCTCTCATTTCACTGACATCCCTGCTGTTCCCTGCAACAAGGTATAGACTAGTATAATTTGATCACAAATTCTGCTTGCCCACCTCTGACAGCAGTGAGTTGACAAAGACTGCAACAGTAATCCTTGGAAGTAGTAAATCCCCAAGCTCTGTCACTGCTTTTTCTGTCTTTGGGAAATCCCTTCCTTTTTCTAGACCTCATTTCCCCTATCTATATCTTTGTGTGTGTTTGTGTGTGTGTGTGTGTGTGTGTGTGTGTGTGTGTGTGTGTGCAGTTGGGTATACACACATGCCTGTGGAGGCCAGAGGTTAACCTCTGGTGTTGTGCTAGTTATTTTCAGCCAATGTGACACAAACTAGAGAGTCCTGGAAAGAGGGAACCTCAGTTGAGGAATTTCCTCTATCAAATTGGCTAGTGGCCATGTCTGTGAGGCATTTTCAAAGTTGGAAATTGATGCAAATGGTCCCGGCCCACTGTGGGTATTGCCATCCCGGGGCAGGTGGGCCTGGGCTGTGTAAGGAGGGTAAGTGAGCAAGCCAGGGTGCGCAAGCCAGTAAGCAGCGTTCCTCCATCGTCTCTGCCTCCAGGCTCCTGGCTTGGCGTTCCTGCCAAGATGGACTGTTACTTGTAAGCCAAATAAACTCTTTCCTTCCCATGTTGTTTTTGGTCAGAGTGTTTTGTCACAATGAAAAGCAAACCAGAACAGGTGTTGTTCCTGAGGGGCAATCCACCCTGTTTTTTGAGACAGTCTTTTACTTGACCTGGAATTCATCAATTAGACTACACTGGCTGGCCAGAGAGCCCCAGGAAACCACCTGTCTCCATCTCAACAGCTTTAGGATTAAAAGTGTGCCACCACACCTGGGTTCTGGGGTACAAACTCAGGTCCTCATGTTCGTACAACAAGCACTTTACTGACTGAGCCATCTCCCCAACCCTAGCACATGTATCTTAAGGGCAGTGGACTAGGATGGTTTCTGAAAGCCACAAATTAGCCAACTTCTTCCACTTGTATGTAGCAAGAAGGTGAAAATTTGCTTTGATGTTTTGCCACGAGTCTGATCTCTTTTCAGTGTTCCTTACATGGAAAACTCTCCTCTAATAATCTCTTACCTCTGGTAAGTACCCAGGGTATCTACCAGCATGTTCTAAAGAGGAAAGCCAGGATTTTCTAGTCCCCAGCTCCTGGACCCATTCCCCCCCCACTGAACCCCAAAAGATTATACCCAGCATAAAAGAGTATTTTTTTCTTCTGTTAAGGTGGTTGTGACAATTGGTGGTGTTTATTGTGAGGAAAAGATGCAACTAAGTTAGCAAACTTTTCATCCTATCAAATGATTTGCCTCTATGAGCTTGCCATTAGTTTACTCTTCACCCTTATCCTGTTGATGCCCACAAATCTCGCCAGAAAAACCACAGACAACCCAGGAATGGGGACTTCAAAGGTTATTTTATCTTTACTTAATTAAGCAATTATTTATTTGGTGTGGGAGGTGTACACATGTGGAGGTCAGGAAACAACCTATGGAAGTCAGTTCTCTCCTTTCATCACGTGGATGCCAAGGGTTGTACTCAGGTTGTCAGGCAATTGCCTCACCCACTCAGCCATCTCGCCAGCCCCAATGGATATTTTATTTAAATATGTTGTAAAAAGATTTTTGTTTTTTGAGGCTCAGAGCCTTAAACATTAGTGAAAATCTCAATTCAACCTCCCTGCTCATCCTAGCTGCTTTCGGTACTTACTCCAACAATCCAGAGGCTTGATTTAAAGTCAGATTTAGGGAGGTTTCCTCTTTCCTTTCTAGAAGCCAGTTCCAAAACAAGTGCATGATGGGGGACACTACAGAAAAAGTTGTGAGGTCAGAGTACACAGGTAGTATAAAAATAAGAGGGAAAGTTGTAAGATGGGAATATTTAATAGCAAAAAGGCCTGGAAACAGACCTGTTATGGGTACTAGAAAGTGTTTAGAAAAAATATTGTATATGAGTAAAATAGAAACATATGGGAAAAATTGGAAGAGAAAATTGCTTGGCAGTTGTGTGTGTGTGTGCGTGCGCGTGTGTGCGTGGACGCATATGTTTGTGTATGAACGTGAATGTACATGTATTTAGAGACCAGGGGACAACTTCAGTTCCCAGGAATTCTACCTATCTCCTTTGATAAACTGTCATTGGTCTAGACCTCACCAACTAGGCTAGACTGGCAGGCCAATGATCCCCAAGGATCCTCCTGTCTTTGTCGTCCCAGCACTGGAATTACAAAAATTTTTTATATGGGTTCTGGGGATCAAACTCAGGTCTTAAAGCCTGGGAGGCATATTGATAATTTTTCTATTCCAGTGATAAAACACCATGATCACAAGCAACTTACAGAAGAAAATGTTTATTTTGGCCTACAGTTCCAAGAGAGTCCATAATGGTGGGACACACGTGGCAGTATGTGGCAGGGAGATGACAGAGATAACATCTTCAATTGCAAACACAAAGCAGAGAGAGAGAGAGAGAGAGAGAGAGAGAGAGAGAGAGAGAGAGAGAGAAAGAAAGAACTAGAAGTGGGGTGAGGCTACAAACCCTCAAAGTCCATCCCCAATGATGTAATTCCTCCAGCAAGGCTCCATCTCCTAAAGGTTCCATGACCTCCCCAAGCAGCACCACCAACTGGGGACCAAGTGTTCAAATACATGAACTGATAGGTGACATTTCTCATTTAAACTACCACAGGAGGCAGGCACTTTACAGGCTGAGCTATCGCCAAGCCTTTATTCTTATCAACAAATTGTTTTCATGTTCCTGTTCAATCAATGTGTAAGAATAACATTTCATGTCTATTAGTGACCACATACTGTTATTATGGCTGAGATACTATGGTTAATCTTTTTTTAAATTTAAAAAAAATTAAAAAAATATTTTATCTTTTTTATGTGTATGAGTGTATTACCTACATGTATGTAAGTGCACCTGTGTTGTACAATGCCTCGGAGGTCAGAAGAAGGCATTGGATCCCCTGGAATGGGAGTTACAGATGGTTCTTAGCTGCCATGTGGGTGCTGGGAATTGAACCCAGGTCCTCTGCAAGAGCAGTCAGTGCTCTTAACTGCTGAGCCATCTCTCCAGCCCCTACTATGATTAATCTTGACTAATACTGTTATTACTTATGGCTAAAGGCTAACACTGTATCTAAACATTCTTTTTAAATTTTATTTATTATTTTACGTGTGTGAGTATTGTCTGCATGTAGGTACATGTCATAAAAAGCCTGCAGAGAACAGAAGAGGGCATTGGATCCCCTGGAACTGGAACTACGGATAGTTTTTAGCTGCCATGTGGGTGCTGGGATTCGAATCCAGGTCTTCTGCAAGAGCAGGCAGTGCTCTTAACTGCTAAGCCATCTCTCCAGGCCTATATCTAAATTCAGAGGTGAGGAAGATGGGGGAGGCCTAGGCAAGAATATAGTGGGATCAAGAAGTTAGATGAAGTTAGAATACTTCAGGTTCAAATATGGCTGACCCACATCTGCTTAGAGTTTCTGATAATGTTCAAAATCTTCCTTATGAATATGTGTAAGGAGCTTTTGTCTCAGAGGTAATATGGAGTAGAGTGCTGGAAGTCGGCTATACCCAGGCATTGAAGGTAATGAACATCTATAACGAGTTGCTGTCAGATATTCACAAACAATTGCTATACCCACAGTCAGCCGCCATTCATACTCATAGGTGAGTGATGTTGTTAGCTTATGGTTATTATCACTCAAAAGTCCCCAGTTAGGGGCTGGAGAGAGGGCTCAGTGCTTAAGACTCCTTGTTGATCTTCTAGATGACTTGAGTTCTGTTCCTTGCACTCACACTGGGTGGCTCCCAACTACCTGTAACTCCAGCTCCAGTTATTTGCCACTCTTTTCTGGACTAAATAGACACCCATACACACGTGGCATACATTTACAGAGACACATAGACATAAATAAAATTAAAAAAAAATCTTAAGAGGTCCCCATTTAGACTAAGGCCTAATTGGGGGATGGAGGCAGCAAGACATGAAAATGAAAAGGAAGAGCTGACTGAAAAAGGCCTATAGCATCAACCCAGGAAGAACTACCTTCTACTCTTCTGGTTCATTCCAAGATTAAGAGAAGAGCCTAGCATGGAGCAGGGAACACTGTTATGTCAGTCCACCAGAGACCTGTTAATATGTGTCCATAGTGAAACTCACTCAGAGTGGACATGTCCAAGATTGCTTCATTAGAGGAAGCATGAGTCTAAGAATAAGACTCCAGACACCCAAATTAAGAGAAAAACACAGATCTGTTTCTAGAAAGGATGGGAATGCTGAAACAGGACTCTCAAGGCCCAGGACTTTTCAAGAATCCCCAAGATATGAACCAGGTTGAAGACAGAGAGGACGAATAGCCTCAAGAACAAAGCTAAGGCGTTCTTAAATCTTCTGACGCATCACTGACATCACCAACACAGGGACCAAACAGAAGGTGTTGTACAGGTTGAGTGGGGTATACAGGAAGCTGACCTTATCAGGGAAGGAAATGGCCCATGCAAAGAGCTCAGTTCTAAACAAAAGGTCACAGATTAGTTCCAGGTAGAGCAGGTGGCTGATGTGAACCAAACTTGTTCTGCTGCAGCAGCTGCTGCTACTGATTTCCCCAC
Source organism: Nannospalax galili (assembly GCF_000622305.1). Lineage (NCBI taxonomy): Eukaryota > Metazoa > Chordata > Mammalia > Rodentia > Spalacidae > Nannospalax > Nannospalax galili. Next base: position 777,593 of record NW_008347808.1, on the reverse strand, counting down.
TGCCTAGTTCCAAACCTGATTCTATAGGCATATGTTACACACACACACACACACACACACACACACATACATACATACATATATACATACACATATATTAGAGTACAGAAATTTGATGGGAGGGTTAGAAAGGGGGTGCAGATATGGGAGGGGATCTAAATATAATAAAAAATATTGCATGACGTTCACAAAAAATAAATTAAAATGTAAAAAAAAAGTGGGGGGGGTGCAGGCTGGAGAGATGGCTCAGCAGCTAAGTGCACTGGTTGTTCTTGTAGAAGACCCGGGTTTGAATCCCAGCACCCACATGGTAGCTAACAACTGTCCGTGAGTCCAGTTCCAGGGGATCTGACAGCCTCTTCTGTCCTCTGCCAGCATTGCATGACACGGGCGCACTTACCTACATGCAGGCAATACAAACATACACATAAAAAATAATAAATAAAATATTTTTTTAAAAAGAAATGATTTTGCAGTCATCTTCAGTCCTCTAGCGGCCCTTCCACCCTTCTTTCCTACCTTTTTGGGTGCGATTCCCTCAAATTGTCTTGTATACCTACAGATTCAGACCCTAAGGACTATGCCAAATTTGTAGTCATTTGTCAATTTGGCAGGGCCCTTTGGGGTAAGACTGTCAAGCATGGTACAACACATTGTTAATGAGTTACCTTGGCCCCTAGGGAATACCAGGGTTGAACAAGCACCTAGAGTTATGGTTTCCAAGAATTTTGATGTTCCTGTCCTTCAACACTGTTCAGCAAGAAGGCATTTATCTATGTGCTCATTATCACAAGCCTCCTAGGACAGGAAATCCTGGATCCAGTCTCCCTACCTCTTAGCTTGAGCCAGAAATAAGGTGTCAATGCCCCAATAAGCCAACTCCTTTAGGGCACCCCATTAAACATCAGCAGATAGTGTGAATGCTGAGAACGGTAGTAGCTCAGGACATAGCTAAAGCACTCAGGATTTCAGTCAAAGAAAAACTCTCAGACTGGTGGACTTAAGCAATGCCAGGTGGGCGTGGGTTGGTCAATTTGAAGAGGCAGGTGACGGGAAAGGTCTGCACACAGTGCTATAGGTTTCATGATGTATACCCCCACATGTTCCAGGTAAATTTATAGTCCAAGGCTAAACCATAATCCTGTTTCTCAGCTGGTTCAGAAGAGGGACAAAGGGTTAAGACATGGTTCACCTGTCTTTCTCTACCTTCCCATACTTTGCTAGGGTAAGGAGGGGTCTGAGGTCTGGAGACCCAGACACCTAGGTGAGGCTACTCCATGCAGGCAGGGTGCTGGGGGATGCCTCTTCTTCTAGCTTTTGGAAGCTGGAGAACGGCAATCTCTCAAATATGGTCACGGTTCCTGACCAGAGTCTCACATTCACTCAGCAGTTGCTGGACAAAAACAAACCTAACCCAGAAATAGGTGTCTTTGTGGGGTTCTAGGAAGATGCCTGTGGCTCAGAGAAAAGAAAGTGGGCAAAATCATACACAGGCAACTGAAGGTTAAATCTTCACAATGAGGACAGGGATGTGTCTTAAGCCTCTGTCATCACTTTGAAAATCTGGTACAAGGGTGGAACAGTGGCTGATGGGGCAGCGTATTGATAGAGTAAAAGGAGGAGATATCAAGTAAGGCTGAGTGTAAGGGAATGGGATATGAAGATGGAGGGTGCAGGGGAAGTTAGAGTGCCCTAAATGTCCCTAGTCCAGCAAAGGGAGTACAGGGTATCTGCCCTCAGAGAGTGGCTGGGCTATGTGTTATGCCTGTGATGGCTTTTTCCTTTCACCACCCTGGCACCACATTCTGGGCACTCAGTATCTGTAGGACTCTCAGCACCATCATCTGTAGGACTCTACTGGACACCCTAAAATTGCTTTGAGTTTAATTAGTTCCTTCCCTGGGAACAACGAAAGATAAGAAGAGTGTAGGGGCAGAGGAAGGAGTGCTGGAGGAGCATAAAATTTCAAACTGGAGAGTCAAAACACAACTTAAATCAAGTTTTCAGTGTCCCCTACCCCAGACAGGCCTCCCACACTTCTCCCTGAGTGCAAAAAAAATAGGATATGGGAAAACACTCTCAGCCCAGATCTCCACCCTACTCCCACAGAGCCTCTGCTCACTCACGTGGTCATTTTGCTCGGTCTGTGAACACTGGTAGCAAGGGCACAGTGATGGTTAGGCTATAGGGCTTGAGGTGGTGGGGCAGGACCTGTGGCTGAAGATATCACCCCCTTTGGAATTTGTGGCTGCTCCTGCTTCGAGAGATTTCAAGCCCTAAAAAAAAGGGTATGCTCATGGAGCAACTGGAGAGGAGCTGGAGATTTCCAGCTTTTTTTCTTGCTGTGCCAGGAAGACCCAGGTGTCCCTGCTTGCTTGTGGAGGAAGGCTATTTTGGCCCCAGCCTGCAAGGGAATCAAAGGACCATGGCCAACATAGCTGCTTTTCCTTCCTCCCCATCTTGGTTCTACCCCAGAGCAGAGGGAGCAGAAGGAGGCAGCTGGGAGGAAACAGGAAGTTAGGTAGTCATGCCCCATCAAGAGGTTACCTTATAAGACCAGATATTATTTACAATACATCCCCCCACACAGACACCCACCTAGCTCCACTGGAATTCTTCAACCTCCACCCCTAGAACACGGGGCTTTCAGAGTGGAATGAAGATTCCTCTTTCACCCTGTTGAGCCAAATCCCCTTCTTACCACTCATGTACTCCAGCCCTTTTATTTCTTGGTTCCTGAAGCCTGGAGGTCTCTTTTGTGCTTGGAACTTTTGTACACAGTGTCCCTCTATCTTCAGAACACTGTCCCCTACCTTCCAATTGTCTACTTTTTCTCCCATATCCACCTCCACTGTCAAGTCTTTTAGGAATCCTTCCTTGACTCATTTCCACACAGAATCCTTTGCATTTTCACAATGTACTATGGTTTTTATTTCCCTTAGAGCACTTTTTTTTTTGGTTTTTGTTTTTTTGAAATGGGGTTTCCCTGTAGTTGCAGCTGACCTGGAACTCCCTATGTAGACCTGGCAGGCCTTGAAATCACAAAAATCTGCCTGCTTCTGCCTCTGCCTCCTGAGTGCTGGGATTAAACACGTGTGCCACCACACCTGGCAGGGACACTTTTTAAACTAGCACATTACTATGTATGTGCCCATTGCCACAATTAAATATAATTTCATAACTGCTGCTTTTACAAACATACAGTCTGCATCATAGAGAGTATTATACTTGAGTATACAGTAATACCACCAAGTCATGAAGGAAGATCGACTCTCCAATCATTGGTCTGCCCAGAAGGCTGAGCTACATGCCCTCACAAGCGTTCTCTCTCTTTCTGAAGGAAAATGGAAAATGCGCCACCAACTCCTTGTATGCCTTCGCCACCCTGCACATCCACAGAGTTATATACCAAGAGAAGAGATTGCCTACCTGGCGGGGGGGGGGCTGGGGGGTTAAAAACAGTGACCAAATCCTCCAACTCCTAGAAGCAGTTTGCCCTCCCCTCCCCAGCCATTACTATGGTGTATTACCAAGCTCACACAAGAAACAAGGACCAAGTAAGCTGAGGAAATCAGCTAGCACACCAGGCAGCTGAGAGTATAGACTTGAGTCCCCTCTTGCCCAAAGACCAGAGAGGCTGGATGATCACCTCTGATGGTAAAGTCATAGTCCCAGAGGGAGCCATACCCAGTTTCATCCAGCATGCTCAAGCTCAAGAGATGACTCGCCTGGGGAAGACAGCCTTAACAAGAGACTTGTTAAGAGATGCCTATTAACCCCAAGGCTCATGACCGTAGCCCAATAAGCTAGCAAAGCTTGCCCGCAGTGTGCACAAAATTACTCAAAGCAGGGCCCCTGGTCTCCATCATCGTCATAGAAGCCGGGATCTTACCCATTTGAACATTTGGAAGTGGACTGGACTGACATCCAGACCAGTAACGGATACTGGTACCTACTGGTCATTGTTTGCACCTTCTTGGGCTGGGAGGAAGCCTTCCCCACCTGCAAGGAAAAAGTCCAGGAAGGGTCTTGAGCCTTCGTTGGAGGAATCATCTCACGCTTTGGGATCGACCAGCATCGGGTCAAAAAATGGCCTGGCCTTCATCTGCAAAACTATTCAGCAAGTATTCAGAACTTTGAACGGCTGCTGGGAACTTTGTACCTGGAAAGGTCCCAGGATAAGATAAGAAGTAAGAATGGGGAGGTAAACAGGAATCTTCCCCTCTCCCCTGCAGTTACCCAGGATTGAAGTTTTTGTTTTCCAAACGGCCACATTCCTGTAGCCTTTGGAAATATATGTTACCTATAAACCACGTATGTGCTATTTGCCTTTTATTTGCATTCCTCACATATGTATTCACTATAAAGGTCCCCAAAACCTGGAGCTGGGGCCTGGCACCATTACAGAGTTATCTGGGCATTAGCTCACTGGTATGAATTAAACTCATTCGCCCTCATCTGAGAAAACAAACAAACAAATAAAAAAATAAAAACAAAAAACCAACAAATTGCCACATACCTAGGGGCTTAAAACTGGAACTTGCTTTTTCAGTGTAGTAGGTTAGAAGTCTTACTGGCTCTTACTGAGATCCAGGTGCTGACAGAGCTCCATTCGCAGCATAGAACTGGGGAAATGAACAGTAGACCCCAATCTTAGCTGAAGAAATATTGGCAACGGATTACTGCTAGGTGAGGAAGACCTGATCTTCCTAAAACAAGAGACTCTAGATAGGCTGACTAGATCTCAGTGGATGGACTTGTACTGGGGAACGTCTGGGGTCACTGACTTGAGATGGATGACAGAGTATATGGGTTCTAGTGGAGGGCTATGGGAGGGTGCCAGTGGGGATAGGGGTATAAAGATGTTTAAGGTTGTTTGAGATATTCTGTATAAAATACACACAAATTCAATAAAAACAAATTTTAAAAAAGGTTATAGATATGAAAAAAAAAGATTACTTGCATTATCTGGCTCATGGGCCCTTCTTACATTTTTAAAGCTAACAACACAGGGGTGAGGTGTTGTTGAACCTCTGTTGATCTTTCCTATAGTTATATATTTTTAATTTATATTTTTTAAATTCATATTTTAATTATGTATATTCATGTGTGTCTATGTGTGGGTATGTGCATGAGTACAGGTACCCATGGAAGACAGATGGGGGTGCTGGATCCTCTGGAACTGTAATTACAGGCAGTTGTGAGCTGCCTGATGAAGGTGCTGGGAACCAAATTCAGGTCTCTGCAAGAGAAGTACATGTTCTTAACCACTGAGCCATCTCTCCAAGCCCCCCATCCCCTTTATTTAAATAAAGAGAGTTTCACTCATATATCTCGGGGTGGCCTCCAACTTCCAGAAATCTTACCTCTATCTTTCAAGTGCTGGGATTATGGATATGTGCCACCACATCCAGCTGCTCTTCTCTATGTAATCAAATAAAAGGATGTGAACACTGATGGCTGACATTGTTCTGTTTACCATAAACATTTTAACTGTAAATTTCAAAAGGGTTAAATTAAAATTATGTCTAATTTATCTTTGTACCTTTTTACTGTTGACTCCTTCCTCCATTGATGTCATTAGCTGTCTAACAAGTACACGTTTTAACTTCTCATGGCTACTCCATCTCTGGCTCTTCAGAGTATATACTTCTTTCCTTAATTCTACCTTTGATTCCACAAGGAGTATTATCTTAATTAGTCTAATGCCATCTTCTGTGATGCCTCAAATTGCTTTTGTTATTTGCCTGAGCTGGTAAGGTGTAACTGGAAATAAACTGGAAAGTAGTATTACCAGTGCAAGACCAGGAAAGGGCAGTTTGCCAGGTCTCAGGATGGCTCTCCCATCCTCGAAGCAGGGTCTCTTCCTGTTCCTTGGAAGTCAGAAATTTAAGCTTCTACCATTTGTGTTTCAGGAGCGAGTTAGTAGAGGGGAATACATGCTATTTAAAAATCATTCTCCCTTAGGGTGCCTTCTCAGGCTTTCCCTTACATTGATCTACCATGCTTTCACTCAGGCTTGCTTTCCACATTCTTCATTGTGTGAGAGTGTGCTTTATGTATGTAGTCACGTGGGTGTGTACAGGTGCAGGTGCACATGATCACATGCATGAATGTAGAGGTCAGAGGTTGATGTCAGCTGTCTTCCATGATTATACTCCATCTTATTTTTGAGGTAGGGTGTCTGACTGAACCTGGAACTCATCCATTCAGTTAGGCTGGCTGTCCAAAAAACTCCAGGAATCCACCTGCCTCTCCTCCTTCCCCAGTACTAGGGTTACAGATGCTTACCAGTGCATCTGCCTTTTATCTGGGTGCTGGAGATGTGAACTCAGGTCTCCTTCTTGTGGCCCTTTACCAACTGAGCTACCTCCCAAGTCCCCCAATTTTTTCTTTTTTTACTACAAATCAATGTGGACATTATTTAGTTCCCATTAGCTAACAAAATAACAGGTTTACTTATAGCATTTTCACACACAGTTACTTTCAGGTGATTTTCTCTCCCTCTTGCTCCTCCTTCCTGCCTCCTTGTACTTCTGCAGCTGGCTGGATTCCCAGTATCCCCCTTCTACTTTTATATCAGATGTGTTTTATTGCTTTCCCTAACCCTCTCCCTTAAAGTCTCCTTTCCCTTCTCATGGGTTCCTTTCTAGTTTCCTGGCCTCTACGCACACTTAATCCCACCTAAATATACATATTTAACAATAAGAAGTTGGGATTCACATATGGGAGAGAACACATTGTATTTGCCTTTCTGAGCCTGGATTACCTCACTTAATATAAAATCTTCAATCCCATCTGTTTTCCTTCAAATTTCAAAATTTCCTTTTTTATGGCTGAATAATAGTCTACTGTGTATATATAACATATTTTCATTATCCATTCATCAGCTGATGGACATCTATACTGATTCCAGTTTCTTGCTATTGTGAAGAGCAGCAATAAACATGGTTGTGCAAGTGTCTCTGTGGCAGGATACAGAATCCTTTGAGTGTGCCCAGGAATGGCATACCTGGATTATATGGAAGTTCCAATTTTAGGTTATTTTTATTGTTATTGTTATGTGTGTGTATGTACATGTGTGTGTGTGTGTGCATGATGTGGTATGTGGGCATGCATGGCATCATACACATGTGGAGGTCAGGGGACAACTTTGTAGACTTGGGTCTCTCCTTCTGCCTTTACCCACTGAGCCATCTCCAGGTCCCTGTCTTCAGTTATATGAGAAAGATCGACACTAATTGCCAGAGTGGTTGCATTGGTTTACATTCCAATGAATAGTGTGAATAAGGGTTCTCTTCCCCAACAGTCTGTCAAGAAAAAAAAATGAGAAATGCTAGCTAAGAGCCATTCTGAATGGAGTGAGAAGGGATCTCAAAGTAATTTTTAAAATTTGCATTTGATAGCTAAAACCGTTGAATACATACATTTTTGGTAACTTATAGTTCTTCATTTGAAGACTGTTCAGTTCATTGGCCCATTTACTGATCGACAGTTTGGGCTTTTTTGGCACATAATATGTAGGCTGCCTTTTCACTCTGTGGATAGTTTCTTTTGCTGTGCAGAAGCTTGGGTATTCATTTTAACTGTTCTTTGATAGCCTTGGGTATGTGTTAGGTACTAGATCTTACTTTCCCTAAGCTGAAGGATCAGAACTCTGTCCACATTTTGGGAATCTATCCTTTACATTGTGGACATGAGCATGTGAAAAGAACTGATAAACCCATAATCTGGTCCCAAATCACTTTTGCAAACTCTTCTCTCATTCTGTTCCTTCTATCACTTCAGAATACTCCATATTTGCTCCAAGGAGCATAAAAGTACTCATCCCCCCAAAAGAAAAGTCTATTTTTTTCTTCCCAAAATGCTTGCCTTTCCCTACTCTTCTTGCCATAACTGTCTCCAGTATGGCTCATAAGCATTTGTGTATTTTTTTAAAGCCCAAACTAAAGTCATTCCTCCTGTGAATCCTTTCTTGTCATCTGGTCAGAGTGTGTCCTTTCTTCCCTCTGCCTCTAACAGTTTGTATTTCTAATTAGCACAGATTCCATTCTGCTTTATTTGCTGCTTATTTGTTTACTCATTTACTTCCGCAGTGACTGGTAAACACTGCTGGGTTTTATTCATATTGGTGACACACTGTGGTGGTTTGAATGAGACTATCCCCCATAGGCTCCAAGTATTTGGAGAGTTGGTCCCAGGTTCATGGCTCTGTTTGGGGAGGGTCATGGATACTTTAGGAAGTGTGACCATGTTGGAGAAAGCACATCACATCATTTAGGGTGGACTTTGAGAGTTCTTAAGCTTTCCCAGATTTCCACTTTCACTAGCTCTGCTTCCTGTGCCTACTTAAAGATGTTATTGCTCAGCTTTCTGCTCTGGCCACCTCTGCCACCATGCCTCCTGCAACATTATATCCTCTACAACCGTAAGCCACGTAGAAACTCCTCCTTTTATAAATTGCCCTGGTCATGGAGGTTTTTTTTTTTTTCTTGGTCTTTTTGAGACAGGGTCCCCCAGTTGGCCAGGTGGCCTGGAACTTGGTATGTAGACCAGGCTGGCCTTGAACTCACAGAGATCTGACTACTTCTGCCTCCCAAGTGCTGGGATTAAAGGTGTGCACCACCACGCCTGGCACAGGTCATGGTGTTTTATCACAGTGACAGAAGAGTAACTGCTGGATAGCTTTAGTTGTCACTTGACACACCTGGGTTGATGGAGCCTCAATTGGGGAATTGTCTCCATTGGATTGACCTGTGGCCATGTCTGCGGGGCATTTTCTTGATTGTTGAGTGATGTGCAAGGGCCCAGACTGCTGTGGGTGGTGTCACTCCTGAGCAGGAGGTCCTGCATTGTACAAGAAAGCAGGTTGAGCATGGGCCAGGGGAGCAAGCCAGTAAGCAGCATTCCTCCATGGCCTGTGTTTCGGCTCCTGCCTCCAGGTTCCTGCCCTGAGTTTCTACCTTGGGCCCCCTGATGAACTGTGACCTGGGAGACGTAATCCAAATAAACCCTTACCTCTGCAAGTTGGTACTGGTCAGAGTATTTTGTCACAGCAATGGAGAAACAAACTAGAACAGTAACCAATACCCCCACCGACCAACACAGCCCTTCCTCTATCACACAATGCTTGGCACTAAGTTGATGGTCGTGTTTACTTAGCAAGTAAATGGTTCCCTCACTTTTTCCTTCTCACTATTGAAGGCTCAGGAGAAATTCTGGTTCATGTGTGGCAAAGCATTCCTGCTTCCCTATCTTTTCCCTCCTCATTCTCAAGCTTGTACTCATCCTGGCCATTGTGCTTCTTTCTCTGTTCACCTTGTGTGTGGCCCAAAAGCATAGAAGTGTATCACTTGGACAGAGAACAACAACTGGCCAGTGTGCAGAGACTAAGAGGCTGTAGAGTGCTTATCCCTGAATAGGACACCTATGTCAAACTTCTGCCTCCCAGGGCTCACGGACCATTGCAGAAGAGGGAATGGAAAGATTCTAAGAGCCAGAGGTGGCAAATGACCACAAGGAAACAGTTTTCTAGATAGCTGGTCAGTTACTTATATGAAGTCACAGTAATGGTGATATCATGCACACATCCCATGCAAGCTCAAACCAGAAAAAATCCCAGGATAGACATGGGAAAGTATTTAAGAAGCCCTAATCCCACTACTGGAACTACTGGTAATCAATGGCTGCTGGGAAGGGGAGATTTAGTCTCTTTAGGCACTCTTGGTAGGTTGACCAGGCTCTAGAGGATGAACCCACAACAAAGGGCATTTTGGGGCCACAAACCTGACTCTATAGGCATATATATATATATATATTTGGTGGGGGTTAGTAAGGGGGTGCAGCTACAGGAGGGGATCTAAATGTGATCAAAATATATTGTATGAAATTTGCAAAACTTCAATAAAATTTCATTAAAAATTGTATCATTTGGATGATGACTATCCAGAGCATACTCACATACTCAGAATTATGAAGCTGGAAAATAATTCAGTCATCTTCATCTGTCTCTTGCTTAACAGAATGGTAAACTGAAGCTCATAGAAGGTAAGGGGGCTTATCCAAACACCTGTATATACTGTTATCCTAGCTAGTATCAGACCTCAGACTATTTGCTTTACACACAGCCACTTTCTACTAGCCATGGATATAAGAGTGAGTAAATGGTGCCACATAGTGGCTGAAAGACTTAGCTTCACCTAATGATCCTGTTTCCTGAAAGTGGAATTCATAGACTCAGGGAACAAGGAGTTTATCTTCTAGGATTAAACGCACAGCATATCTACATAGCCCCAGATTTGGCAGCATGAGACATGACACAACTATACTGATTAACTTCTTCACTAAAATGGGTGGGGAGCGGGTAGCACGCAGTATTCAAGCCAGAGGAGTTTCTATGGGAACTGGGAAAAGAGGACTGAGACCTTCCCTGAAACCACCTAGAAAGCTGTTCTTTGAGTTTGTACTGCTAACTTGACTGCTTTTCTAAGTGTTTCTTTGTCACATCTGGATTGCTAAGACCAGGCTACACAAATGCATACAGGCTTTTCTCCCCAGAATAAGCAGATACAATGATCCAGGTCTCAAGATACAAAGATCCACCCTCAGAGTCTTTCTTTTTTTGGTGGGGAGTTTTTGAGACAGGGTCATACAATGCTGAGCTGGCTAGCCTGGAACTTGATATTCATACCAGGATGGGATCCAAACTCACAGAGATCTGCCTGCATCTGCCTCCTGAATGCTAGGATTAAAAGTGTACACCACCACACCTAGCACCTCAGGTTCTTTCAATAGGGGGTTTTACAAAGGTGGTTTAGAAACTCTCTTTTGCACAGGGAACTATATTGTAGTCCTCAAACCTTCCTGGTCCAGCTCCTAGCAGGAGTCTTCTACATTACATGTAGACCAGAGGAAAGAGAGCTTTAGTTTCAGGCAAAAGAGGGAAAGAGGAACAGGTTTCACGTCATCTGCCAAGATCTGACAGCATGTCTCATCTGGGGATGGAGATTCTGGGAAATTTAGGAGAAAACAAGCTTACAAGACTGAATCTAGGCATATTCAATCACCTGCTTGGCCCCTCCAACTAGCCTGACATCCTTGACCCCTATTTAGCCTATGAATGTATGCCTAGATAGAAGGAAAGCAGAGGAGGAACTGGGCTTCCAGGAAAGTGAGGTCTTGTCCAAGCCAAGTCCAGGAATGAAATTATGATCAGAAGATAGATAATCAGGCAGAGGTCCACTGATAAATCAAGAAAAAGTCTTGGGATAAGTATATCCCCTCAGAGTGGTGAGTTCTAATAATCTGTCCAAATTTTGGGTCCCTGAATAAGCTAGTTGCTGGCAGGCTGGGGAATGAGGTATGCCTTGAAAACTGGGTGATGAGAGGAAAGGATAATTATAAGAGAGAAATTGGAGACCACTGGGAGACAACAGGGGCTTAGGCAGAGACCAAACATATTTTGTGGGATGGGGTAGAATTTATACAAACAAATGATGCTTACTTTTGATTTAACTTATTTATTGTGACAAGGTTCTTGCAATGCATCTCAAGAGGGCCTCAGGTTAGTGGCAATCTTCCTGCCTCAGCTTCCTGAGTGATGAAATTACAGATGTGAACCACCATACCCTGCCTGAATGATGTTTAAATGAAATGATCTTAAAATTCAATTTCATGGTTGGCTTGGAACTCACAGAAATAAAGGAAGGCAACTTTTACCATGTTAAGTAATCTTTGACCTTTCAATGAAGCTCACCTTTCATCCATTTCCTTCTTTGGGCTCAGAGAAGGTGATGTCATTGGTGGTGCTGATTCTGTAGCTGGGATGATTCTTCCATTCATCATCTAAACGCTTTATGTACACAGACTATTCCAGCACAACTAACTTTCAACAGTTTTTCAGACACAGTCTCACACATAGCCCAAGCTGGTCTGAAACTCATTATATAGCCCAAGCTGGCTTTGAATTCATGAAAAACCTCTTGCCTCATCTTCTAGAGTGCTGAGATTACAGGTATGAACCACCATGCCTTGTTCCTTTCAACATTAGAATTGGGGGTATTGTGGCTGTGACTGGTTACCCTCTGCATGGACATGTAATTAGCACCTCATAGCACTGTGAGATTAGTGGGACATGGAAAGTAATCTCAATTTTACAAATAAAGAAATTGAGCCTCTGAAATCTATGAGGATTTTTTTCCAGTTCTGGGGACCTTGCATATATGAGAAAAGTAAGCTTGTTATTTCTTTCTCTCTCTCTCTCTCTCCTCCATCCCGCTCCTTTTCCCCTTTCTCTCTCTCTCCATATATATATATATATCTCCCATCCATGGAAATATGCTAGTCAAGCACTTCTATGCAGGCAATGGAACCCAGTACCTTGAAAATGCTAGGGAAGCACTCTACACCTTCCATAGAAATACAAAGGGTTCTGAAATACCAATTTAGGGCCAGCCCTCTACACACTGATGCCCTTCTGTTATCGGTGATTCCATCTCATCCAGTCTACCATTTACCACCCAGTCGATGGTTTTGACAAGTAACACCTGTCTCTGGAAAGAACAAAGGATGAGGACTAGATTTTCCCTCACCCATCTCCAGGTCTCACACTGTAATGCAGATTGGCCTCAAACTCAATGCAATCCTTCTGCCTCAGCCTCCTGTGTGCTGGGATTACAAGCCAGAGTCACCATACCTGGCTTCCTTTCTCTTTTGATGGGAAAATATATAGTGGAGGGGCAGGCCTTTTGTTCCCTGCACTATCCTTCTCTTGGAACACACTATCTGGTAGCCTTAATTTTAGAGAAAAAAGAAGGCAAAGGACTTTTTTCTTTTTTAAAAAAAAATCATTTTTCTAGGGCTGGAGAGATAGCTCAGTGGTTAAGAGCACTGGCTTCTTTTACAGAGGACCAGGGTTCAATTCCCAGTACCCAAATGGGGGTTAACAACTGTCCGTAACTCCAATTCCAGGGGAATCTGATGCCCTCTTCTGAACTCTGTGGGCACTGCACATTACAGGTCCACTTACACACATGCAGGCAATATACTCACACACAAAAAATAAAAATAATAAATAAAATATTTAAAAAGTTACCTTTAAAGTTAGCATTTTTCCCCACACTCTGTGGTAGGCCCCCATGTCAATTCTAAAAAAATCCAGCTCTTTTTTCCTTACACCTTGCAAAGCCTAGCTTGCTGCAGCCCCTGTCTCCACCTCTCTTTTTTGCATGCCAGTCTCCCCCTGCACTGTGTCCAGTGACACTGGGCTCTGTCAGTTCCTAGGAAATGCCTAGGTCTGACCTGTTCCATGGCCTTGTACTTGGAGTTTTCCTGCCTAGCACTTGCAAAGCTGTGATTCCTTCATCCAAACTTTAAGTTCACTGCCTCAAAGAGGAGCTCTCCTCTCCCTGGACACTATCAATGCCAAAAAATCATCCTCAGCTTCCTCAGCAAGCACAGGATTATGAATTCCTTCATTTATTATCTTAACTCTCTATGAGAATAGAAGCTTCCAAGAATGGGAATCTTTGAAAAAATCTTCTTATTGAGCTTTTGTACATTTCATTTAACAGTTCTTAATCAAATTTAGAGCCCCCTCCCATCCATGCCCCCCCCACCAAACCTCACTGTAACTTTTTTGTTTTTTATTGAATTTTTGTGTACTTCATACATAAAATCATCTTTATACTCCCTTCCCCTTTTCTCTTTGGCACCCTCCTATAGCACCCCCACCACTGGAGTTCATATATTTTGTCATTTGTATTAAGGCCTATTATGTAAAGTTAGTGACCCAAGATGTCCCACAGTGAAAGTTCATCCACTGGGGTTTAGTCAGCCTATCTACAGTCTCTTTCTTCAAGATCTACTCTTCCTCATCCAGCAGTAATCAGTTGCCAATAATTCTTTGACTAAGATTGGGGCTTGCTGTTCATTTCCATGGTTCTGTGCTGGGTTTTTGTCTGCCTAAGTTTGAAGGGTCTTGTGTATGCTGACCCCATTGCTGTAGGTTTGTATGAGAAGGGTCTGAGGTGCCTGTAGGACTATTTCTGTATAGTAATGCCCCTCCTCCCTGGCTCTTACAATCTTTCTGCCCCCTCTTCCACAATGGTCTCTAAGCCCTGGGTGGGTGAACCTCAATATAGGAGTCCTGTCCAAGGACCCACACTCTGCTGACTCTTATTCACTGCGTTTTGGCCATTTGTATTCCTGGCCCTCTGTTGGATGAGGGAGCTTTAGTGATGAGAATTGAAAGATGTGTTAGTGTTCTCTTCATTCCTTGTTCTATGTTCTGTGAGTCTTAGGTGTAGAGGTTTCATGTTCTTGTTTTGGCAATTTTTGTTTTTTGAGACAGAGTCTTTGAGATAGGTCCTAGCTGGCCTGGAACTTGATATGTAGACCTAATTGACCTCACACTCACAGATACTTCTCCATCTGTCAAACAAGTATGGGGATTAAAGGCATGTGCCAAGACACTCAGCCTGGTATTTAATTTTTAAAGTGTTTTATATATTCTGGATATTTGTTAACACTTTGTTAGATGAATTTTGGCAAATGTTTTCTCCTATTCTTTATAAAAAATTAATACTCTCTTTAGACAGAATTACTTTTATTAATATGTACATCAAATTATTAAAATTGTGATTTTATGTCATTTTTTCCCCTTAAAAATGGCACTTTAATCCCAGTACTCGGGAGGCAGAGGCAGGTGGACCTCTGTGAGTTCAAGGCCAGCCTGGTCTACATAGTGAGTTCCAGGACAGCTGGGGCTACAGGGAGACCCTGCTTTAAAAAGACAAAAAAGAAAACAAAACAAAAAAACCCCACAAAAATGGCACTTGCAAGTACAAAGATGCAGAGATATTTGCATATTTCAGATGTTTACTTGAAATAGTCTTCAACAGAAATCTGATATTGGATTTCCTCATTTACCTGAAGATTCACAGGAACCATATGAAATAGGTGGTTACTGTTATAGTGATCCAGTAAATGCTGTTTGATAAAGTTTGATTTTTGACACCATGTACACTTGAAGGTGGGAGCCCAGAAGACCTTGCATTCTTTTAACAATGCTTCACTACTTCTCACCATTACCTACTGAATCTTGAGAAATTTTAAAAGTTTGGAATAACAGAACAAACACATTCATTGTGACACGTCTACAAGATGTGTAATGATATCTCATATAATTTAATGTTTTTTACAGTAGCGATAGCTACCAGAAAACTTCCTCCTGATACTTTCAAGTCCTGAGGTCGATTTGGACATGCTATTTCTCTTCTAGTCACATTTCCATGACATAGGGGACAATGTAGTCCACTTTTTTCCTCTGTAGTCAGGAAATATTTTCTATAGAAAGTGTGCCCACAGGCCATGGCCTGCACTGGTGTTCTAGGCACCTCCTGATAGATAGGGCAGTAGAAACCATCTTCCATGTTAGGATGTGGCTCAGAAAGCTCCTTGAACATAGCGAGGAGTGGGTAGACAAGGCTGTAGCAGCACAGCAGGGGCAGAGGTGGCAGTGGCAGTCATGAGCCTGAGTCCCTGAGGGAGCCCACAAAGGGAAGGGAATATAAGCTTAAGGTTTTAAGTTTTCTTCTGGTAGATCCTGGGCTATCACATCCTTTTCTTCCCTGTTCCTAAGCTACAGATTGAGTCTTCCTACTACCCTACCTAATTCTTTGGACACCAAAGTAGAGTAGGAACAAAAGCAGGTTTTCCCCTGTTCAATTAATGGGCAGTATGTGGGAGGGTGGCTTTCAGGATCCAGATGAAGACTGAATAGGGGAATGAATAGTTGGGATATGGAACATACCCTGAAGTCCCATGTATTGGAGGCTTAATTGCCAGGTTGGGACTATTGGGAAGTAGTGGAAAGTTTAAGAGGTGAGGTCTAGTGTGAGTTCCTCTGGTCACTGGGAGAGTGTGTTCCTCAAAGGAAATAGTGGAATTAAAACTCCACTTCTTCTCATTTTCTGCATTATGAGGTGAACAGTTTTGTCACACTTCTGCCATGATATCCTGCCTTGCCACAGACCAAAAAGTAATAGGGGCCAAACAATATTGCGTCGAAAGCTCTAAAACAATGAGCCAAAACAGTTTCTCTTTGCAAGATGAAGAATCCTATTAGGTATGGAGAAACAAAGGGATGTGATTGCCCAGAGTCCAAGTTGATTGTTTCAGGTATGTTTTAGTAATGGAAAGCTGACTAACAGGAGAAGCATGAATCCTTTTCAGGCAGACTGGAGTTGTAGCTAGGCATAGAGAGACTTGCCAGCAAGACCTCCTCTCGTCCTCCAAGAATTGTGCTCAGTGACACCTTGTGTTCAGGTTGAACAAGTGGCTACCTTCTACCATTTCCTCAGGGAAATGGGTGACACTGTCAAGCTCTTTTGGTATAGGGTTATTGGGTAAATGCCATGGTTAAGGTTATGGGATGTGAAGCTAGGTCCAGGCTTCTCGAAGCCTCAGAAAAACCAAATTTCTGTCTGTTATTAGCAAGTCTTGCAAAAGAGACTCTGCCTCTTTGTGGAAATGCTACAGTCTAAGAACTCCCCTTGTCACCTCCATTCAGAGGGGCCTGCTCATCTCCAAATCTCCAGGGATCAAATAACATATGTGACGATTTTCTCTGAGTGAAGCTCCTCCAGGGGCCACAGACAGAAGGCAAATGCAAGGGGAAAAATTTCAGTAGTATGAAGGCCAGAGACCTAGCCTAAAAAGCCTAACTCTATGGCCAGTTCTGATACTATGGTCTTGGAAACTATTCTCCTCCTCTTCTTTTATTTTGGATGTCAGAGACTAAATCCAAGGCCTCAAACGTGCTAAGCGCATATTCCACCATTGAGCTATACCCTTATATCTCCTCTCTTCCTTCTTGAACTTCAATTTCCTCATCTACCAAGTAGAGAATATGGACAGGAAAAAGCTTTGGTTGGCATAAATGCCTGCTATGGGAAGACCACTGTAAACAGCATCCTTTTATCCTTTCCTAGTCAGTCTCTATCCAGGTCCCAGACCATATTGAGCTACCATTGAAAAACGGACAGGTTGTATCCATTTGGTGTGAGGGGGTGGGAGCTGACAGAGAGAGAAATATCTCTTTCAAAAATTCGGAAGATGGGGCCTAGATAGACAGCTGAGCACTTGAGAGCATTTGTTGCTCTTGCAGAGAACCTGGGTTCTCTGTTCAGCACCCATACAGTAGCTCACAATTTTTTTTATCTCCAGTTTCAGGAAATCTGACACCCTATTCTGGTCTCCATGGACACTGCACATACATGGTACACATACATACATATAGGTAAAACATTCATACACATAAAATAAATAGTGAATCTTTTTTTAAAGGATAGGAAGAGGGACATATCTTACTATTTTCTTAACTATTTGACAGAGAAATTCTCCATGTTTAACAGGATTCCCATCTACTTCATTAAATTTTATATGACCTCTAAATGTGTGTTTCAAGGAGATGAGCACAGGTACTCCTCCTCAACCCCACAGCCTCGCTTTGGGAGATTGCAGATGAGTCCTGAAGAGTCCACCTTAAGGGCTAGCATTATAAGCCAAGTGTCAGAGTGCTTGCTAGAATGGTTGTTGTTCCAGGGACACCCCTCCTCCCAATACTGTGACCCCTGACAAGTTCTTTCACTCATTCTACCCCTTGTTTTCTTTTTTCTTTTCCTCTAAGAAACAGGAACCTCAGTTTAGATTGGGAAAACCAGGTGGTGCTAGGTAAGCGTATACAAGTGTGTGATGAAAGCATTCTCTGAATAGAGGGGCTTAGGAACAAGGAGAGTACCAATGTTAGACTTACAAGACAGGTTCTAGTTCAGACTGTCACTTAGTCCCTCAGATCTAAGCGAGCCACTTTTCCTCCCTGGGGCTTAGTCCAGACCCATCGAAGAGTTGAAGGGAGATTTTAACTGGATCTTGAATGATGAATAGTTTTCCGGAGAAAGAGAATAAAGGAAAGTCCCAGTGGAAGAAATACCATTTGCAAAAGCAGGCAGAGATGCCTGAAAGGACACGGTGGTTTCCAGAATAATGAACTAAAACTTTAGGGAAGTGGGACGTACCTTAGTGGTCAAGCCTCTGATTCACATGTGTGAACTCCTGAACACCAAAGAAGAAATGCAGAGGAGAGGAGAAGTAGGAAGTAGGGCTGAAAAGACTGGTACTGGTGTGATTTTGAAGGGCTGTGAATACCATCCTGAATTAGAATTTTTTCTCTCTTCTCCTTTCCTCTGTCCTCCTCTTCTCTTCTCCTACTGGAGATTGAACCCAGGACTTGGCATATGCTAAGTATAACACCTACTACTGGGCTATTTATAGACCAGGACTGAATTTGATTTCTTTTTGTTTTGTCTTGCTTTAAGACAGGGTCTCACTATGTAACCCAAGCTAGCTCAGAACTCAGTATGTAGCTCAGGTTGCTCTCAAACTTGTGATCCTTCTGTTTCAGTCTTCTAAGTGCTTACAGGTATAAATGCTTAAGCCTTCCTTAGAAAAACACTTCTCAGTCTACAGTAAGAAACTCTTGTGAAATATTGTTCAAAAAGGTTACCTTTTGGGGATCAGCACTTAAGAGCATTGCCTGCTCTTGTAGATGCAGAGGACCTGGTTTCAATTCCCAGCACCCACGTGATGCGCAACAACCATCTATGCTCCAGTTCCAGGGGATCTGATCCCTCTTCTGCCCTCTGTGCATGCGGTGCACTTACATACATCCAGGCAAAACACTCATACACATAATTTTACTAAAAGGTCAGCTCTTTTACCTAATGAAATTGAATAGATAACTTCAGGCACATCACACATAGTGACAGTAGGTATTGATGTCATGAAACTTTTCTTTAAAGTATTTGCACATGTACATACAAATACAAAGGAAAGGAGGTAAAATGCATTTTTAGTATGAATCTCTGTCAAGGACTTTGAAAACCATAGCCCTAGACATCTAGGTTCTAACACATGAGGAACTCCAGCCCCAATCCTGTGAGGACTTTGTCTGCCATGTTCAGATCTAACTCCTTTTGTGAAGCCTCTGCCCCACAGTTTGTGATCATTCGTGCTCCAAGCACAATGCCTAGGCATAGTGTCACAAAACTCCAGAAACACGGGGTCCAGTCTGGTACATTGTGCCATACCAGTTGGGAGCTGACCCTCAGCAGTCTCCACTTTGGTAATGCAAATTGGGTATAGCTGTTGGCCACCTGAAAGCTGGGGCGGCACAGGCCGGATCTGAGGGAAATACTCATCACTGTCCATTCTTCACCTTTATGGGCCTCTGGAAAAAACACATGGTCTTTTAAAATACATCCTATGGGGAAAAACCCAGGATTGTTATTTTCTCCTAGAAGAGAAAATCTTTAGAAAACTTCCAGTGAAGTTTCTGAAGTTTTCTGAGACTAATATAATTCTATGCTTATTATTAGAAGCAACTTTTTGAAAGTTGTTAAGTTCCAAAGAGGATTAGAAGAAAATTTAATTTCCTATAACATCTAGCTAAGGAAGCAAAAATATCAGTTAAGGCAGCAAAGATTATGCTTCAGGGAGAGTCTGAAAGAATCCTTAGACTTAGGTGCTAATAGATAAGGATTTATTTTTGGAAGACATTTTTTTTTTGAGACAAGGTTTTACTATGTAGCCCTGGCTGGCCTAGAACTAGCTATGTTGACCAGGCTGGCTTCCAACTTACAGAGACCCACTTGCTTCTGAGCCTTCCCACTGCTAGGATCAAAGGGGTTTGCCATCATGCCCAGCCTAGTTAAGAACTTATGAGGAAATTACTGAGGCTTGGCATCTTTCCTACAGATACAAGTTCCTCATATGTTCCTAAAGATTACCAGTGTCAGTAAGAACATAACATTCATTAAACTGTCTCTACAAACCGATGTTTTTTATTTGGGTAAATACAAATACTGCCATACCGTTTATTAAGGAATGTTTTAAGGTTAACAATGACATTAAGGATAGATGGAGGGTAGATGAATGGGTATATTGATAAACAGATTCATTTCATTAAAAGATTCATTGTCAGGGCTGGAGAAATGGCATGTTCATTGCTGCTCTCTTCACAATAGCCAGGAAATAGAAATAACCTAGGTGTCTATCAACTGATGAATGGATAATGCAAGTATGGTACATTTGCATAATGGAATACTAATCAGCTGCTAAGAAAAATGAAATTGGGGCTGGAGAGACAGGTCAGCAGTTAAGAGCATTGGCTGCTGTTATAGAGGACCTGGGTTCAATTCCCAGCACCGATGGTGGCTAACAACTGTCCACAGCTCCAATTCCAGGGTGTCTGGTGCCCTCTTCTGGCTCCTATAGGCATTACATGATACAAGTGTACTTGCATACATGCAAGTATAACACTCATACACATAAAATAAAAACAAATATAATAAAAAAGAAAAAGTATGAAATTTGCAGGTAAATGGATAGAGCTGGAAACAATCATCCCAAGTGAGGTAACCCAGACCCAGAAATATGAGCATCACATATTCTTGCTCATATGTGGATGTGTGTTTTGAATCTTTTGATAGGTGTGTTTCAATTGTAAAATCTGTAGAGTTCAGGAACCTGGCAAGTGGCTGTGAGGCGGGGTATCATGGAAGGGGAGATAGAAGGCAGTAATATAAAGGGCAAAGAAAGCAATAATGGACTAGGAAGAGTTAAATAGGTTTGAGAATGGGAGGGCAGGGCAGAGGAGGGAGTAAAGGGAGGGATAATTAACACTAACGGTCTTTTGAAAAAGTTATATGGAAATGTAATACTATAGAGGCTTCTTTAAAATTTTTCATTTACTGATTTATTTTATGTGTATGAGTGTACTGCCTGTAAGTACACCAGTGTTGTGCAATGCCCACAGAGGCCAGAAGAGGGTATCAAATCCCCTGGAACTGGAGTTCTGGATGGTTGTGAGCTGGAATGTGGGTGCTGGGGACTGAAGCCAAGTCCTCTGAAAGAGTAGCCAGTGCTCTTAACCACTGAGCCATCTTTCTAGCCCTGTAGAAGCTTCTTAAAATATATACATAGACAAAATAAAGAGTTTAAGTGCAATTACCCTATAAGAGGGGTTCAATGGCCCTACCAGATACCACAGGCTAGCAAATAGAAAGCTCAATGTCAAGAATGAATTCTCTCTTTTTGAGTTGTTGATCCAGGGGGTGAGTCTTTGGACCCTCAAACAATACTCGCTGTTGCCATTACTCTTGATTACCCACTAACACTGAACAGCAGTAAGACTGCTTAAGACACTATGCACGCAAGTTGTGGAACAAACAAGGAGAAATCAAGCTGGTAGTGACATCAAAGCTTCATTTTTGCTGCCTAGATTTCATGGTGGTCGAATGTACTATGTACTGGAAGAGATAAGTAATCATTAACTTCACCCAGCTGTGAACCTTTCAAGCTACAATAACAACTGGCTTAGTAAAATAGGTCTACTGATGCAATAATGGCATGGATGGGAGTAGCCAACCACCTTCTGGTGGTATTTAAATCCTGCTTCACAAGATAGAGTCCGTACCTGGCACTGTTATCAAGGCCAAGAATCTGCGGCCAGACAAGGCACAGATCATATGGTAAAACGTACCAGTATTATTCTGTTAAACATAGGATTAAACTGACTCCTGATGACTTACTGTTATACTCATGAAGTAGTGCACCTCTGAATTCTTATCAGAAAAGCTTCTTCTTATTTACAGATGGTGATTAACAAAGAGATCCACAGCTGTTCAACATGGAAAGGATAAGAGACTGTGGCGTGCTCAGCCCTAAATGGGCCATCTATATCACACCTTCTCCTCCCAAGGTTCAGGGTTCTTGCAGAAGTGAGGACAGAAAGATGTAAGAGCCAGAAGGGGTAGATGAATACAAGGCAACTGTGTAGTCTGGACATAATAGGGCAGTTGCACATATGAATACACAGTGCTCGTGACAGCATGCATAAGACCTATGCAAACCAAAGCCAAATACCTAGCATGGGTGGAGATGGTGGGCCAAATCCCCAGCCCTAGCTGAGGATCTATTAGCAACTGATAGCTTCTGGGAGAGTGAGAGTCAGCTTTCTTTAAGGATGTGATGACCATTCAGCTGACTGTGCTCCAGGGATGGACCTACACCCAAGAACATTTGGGGAACACAAATTAGACTCAGTAGGCCTTTAAAAAACTAATAATAGGGGCTGGAGAGATGGCTCAGCCGTTAAGAGCACGGGTTGGTGTTGTAGAGGACCAAGGTTTGATTCCCAGCACCCAAATGGCAGCTAACCACTGTCCATAACTCCAGTTCCAGGGGATTCGACACCCTCTTCTGACTTCCGTGGGCATTGCATAACACAGGCGCACTTACACACATGCAGGCAATATACTCATACACATAAGGGAGAGACCTCTCTTCAAGTGGTTGGTCAGAATAGTCCAAGAGACTCTCAAAATAACACAGGCTATTGCTAGAACTCTCAGTTATCTTCCATAACTGGAAGATAAGACCGTACTGCTGAAGACAAGATACACTTTGGACACAGAACTTGGAGCAATGGAACAGGAACTGACCTGGAAGCCTTCTAACTGAAGTTTACCTCTCATAGATCTAGAATATAATAAGCAAGCTGCTAAGGGAGAAAAATTAATCAATGATACAACCCAGCCATAAAGCCTAATAATCATAATGACCAGCATGGCAATCTACCTCTATTAGTGCAGTAGTAGCACTGTTATCTGGGGGGGGGGATCACCAGCTATTCCCTTCTCAATGGGAGTGAACTCATGGGTGACACTGTATACTCAGCCAAATACTCATGGCTACAGAGGTCACAGATCCTAGAGAAAACCCTATCTCTGCAATATTTCTAGAAAAATGAAATTTCTTACCATATGCTAAATATGGATCCTTATATTTAAGACAAGTATGCTGTACACCAGTCATCAAAGTAGCTTCTTTTTGCAACAGATGGAGGCTACTACAGAATCCCACAACTGGTCACACACAGAGAATACACATCTGAGAGATGACCAGTCCTAGGTGACATACAACCTCTACACCGAAGGCTCTCATGGACCATACTGGAATGGGGGATAGAGAAAAAATAGTGTGTGCCTCAACTCTCACCAGCAAACCTTCCTTATAAAACAGTGTGATACACATAGAAGGCCACAACTGGCCAAGTTTTAAAGAATAAGAGACTGCAGAGTGTGTGTCCTTGGATAGGACTCCTTTATTGAACCTTACCCACCCATGGCTCAGGGTCCATTGCAGAAGAGGGTCCATTGTGGCAGAAAGATTATAAGAGCCAGGACTGGTTCATGAACACAGGGAAGCAGAGGCTTTCAGGCCACTGGAAGCTTGCACATGTGAACTTGTGGCAATGGTGGCATCGAGCACAGGACCCATGCCAACTCAATTAAATAAGGGCCCAGAGGGGAGGAGAGAAATAGGTGATGGGCCGGCACTAGACTGAGAACTATTGGAGATTGCTTGCTGCTGGGTGAGGGAGAGTGTGCCTTAACATACAATCACTAGATGGGGCTGACTACACTTCAGTGGACGAATTTACACTGAAGGGCATTTGGGCACAAAAATCTGAATGAATAGGATTAACATGTATGGTGGAATACA
>NW_008347808.1:745266-753810 GCF_000622305.1 Nannospalax galili | reverse complement strand
AGGACATGAAGTTGTGGGGGATAGTAGGGTGACTGTGGAGATGGGAAGGGGATCTACATACGATTGAAATACATTGCATGAAATTCTTGAATCAAGACTATTTTTAAAAATTAAACATAAAAGTAGGACTTAGGATATAGCTTAATGGTAGAGAGGTTCCCTAATGTGTGGGGCCCTGGGGTTGATCTTTATTACTGCAAGAAAAGAAGGGATGTTTTCAAAGCAAAGTAAAATAAGTAGGCAGAAAGATTTGGCATGTGTGACCTTTCTTCTTTTCTTCCCTCCTTCCTCCCCCTTCCTTTCTTCTTTTTCTTTTCCTTTAGTTTTTTTAAATTTTAAGTTTTAAATTTTTTGGCTCATGTAGAACAGCATGGTCTTGAATTCCTGATTATGTCTCCACTTACCAAGTGCTGGGATTAGAGGCACGTGTCACCATTCTCTTTCTGTCTCTGTCTCTGTCTCTGTCTCTGTCTCTGTCTCTCTCTCTCTCTCACACACACACACACACACTGGTTTGATTTGGTTCTTTATTTGTTTTACTCTTCCTCCTTGGCTCTCTTTTTGTTTTGCTTTCTTCTTCTTCTCCCTCCCCCCCATCTCCTCCTCTTCCCTTCTTTTCTACAGGGTCTTGTATAGCTCTGGCTGCCCTAGAACTTATATAGTCCAAGTTGGCCTCTACCTCAGCCTCCTGAATGTTGGGATTACAAATATTTGAAACCACTCTTGGCCTGAAGCAATTTTCTCTCTCTCTCTCTCTCTCTCTCTCTCTCTCTCTCTCTCTCTCTCTCTCTCTCTCTCTGTCTTTTTGAGATAGCATCTCCCTATAGCCCCAGCTGGCCTGGAACTCACTATGTATAGCAGGCTGGCCTTGAACTCTCAGACATCCGCCTGCTTCTATCTCCTGAGTGCTGGGACTAAAGGCACGCACAATCCTTTCAAACAAAGGCCCTGTATTGAGTTGCACAGTTTTTCTCCTATCCCCAAATCAAGTCCTTTCTAGAGCCTCAGAATATATTCTTGCTTGAAAATAGAGTCATGTAATTAGTAAGACTGATATAAAGGCCAAGTCCTTAATAAAATATGGCTGGTATCTTTGTAAGAAAAATATAATGGGGGCTGGAGAGATGGCTTAGTGGTTAAGAGCACTGACTGCTCTTACAGAGGACCCGGGTTCGATTCCTAGCACCTGTATGGCAGTTAATAACTGTCCATAACTTGAGTTCCAGCGGAATCTAATGCTCTCTTCTGACCGCAGGCATTGCACGACATGGGTGAGCTTACATACATGTAGGCAATACACTCATACACAAAATTTAAAAAAATAAATAAATAAAATATTTTTTTTAAAAAAAAGAAAAGTACAACAGACATGGCATACAATGAGAACACCACAGGAAGGCAGACACAGACACTGGAGTTATGTCACTAGTAATCAAGAAATGCCAAACATGTACAAAATCTACCAGAAACTAGCAGAGGGATACAGAACAGATTCTTACTTTGATACTTGTGGTGCTTTGAATAAAATGTGTTCCCCATAGGCTTGGGTATTTCAACACTTGGTCCTCAGTTGGCAGTGCTGTTTGAGGCACTATGTAGTGGCTTTCCTGGGATACTAATAAAGGCACCATTGGTTCTATATACCCCCTAATCATTGCATACCTTGATTAAAGACCAACCTTTGGTACTGCAAAAATGTAGGCAGCAAACATTCACTAAGAACGTATCAGTGTCAGTGTATAAATAAGATGAATTTAAAAGTTAAAAAATTGTGTGGTCTGTTCATTCAATGGATAATTTAAACTATCTTTGTACAAAGGAAATAGCTATTACATTAATATAATAAAAATTGGTATGGCTATTTAAGACAAAATATAAGGTTTCAAACAATTGTTAATACAGCTGGTGCCATATTTTATCAGTACCCCAGAGACTCAAGCACGCTTCATCGCCTCTGAAATGTGCTTTTGTAGAAATTTTTGAAAAGCATTAACTCAAAAGAAATAGACAAACAGGGGTGTTAATGTTAAAAGTTGAGTATAAAATTATGGCAATTTCACTTGAATTCAAGTCTTAAAAAGAGAAAAACTGAGAGTGAAAAAAGAAAACTAGGGAGCTGGAGACATGGCTCAGCAGTTAAGAGCACTGGCTGCTCTTACAGAGGACCCGAGTTCGATTCCCAGTACCCGTATGGTAGTTAATAATTGTTCATAACTTGAGTTCCAGGGGAATGTAATGGTCTCTTCTGACCTGCATTAGGCATTGCACGACATGGGTCAGCTTACACACATGTAGGCAATACACTCACACACACAAAATAAATAAACTATGAAAAAAAGGAAAATGGGAAACACTTCCACAGACTTTCAGTGAAGAAATTCTAAACATGATATAAGTTCCAAAAGTCATAAGAAAAAATATTGATGCATCTTCTTACATAATACTTGAAGCCTATACATCACAAAAAATACTATACAAAAATCAAAACAGAAACGATAAAAGAGCAACATATTATTTACATAAACCAGACAAAGGGTAGGCTAACTTCTGCAAGAAAAAGGAGATTTATAAATTGATAAAAGTGAATAATGCGCTGGAGAGTTGGCTCAGTGGTTAAGAGCACTGACTGCTCTTGCAGAGGACCCAGGTTTGGTTCTCAGCACCCACACAGTGGCTAACAACCGTCTATAACTCCAGCTCAAGAGGATCCAACACTCTCTTCTGACCTCCATGGGCACTGTGTGACACGGGTGCACTTACATACATGTAGGCAATACACTCACACACATAAAATAAAAATATTTTTTTAAAACTTAACTAACAATACAAAAAAGGGGCATGATCAGAGGATGCAAAGAAAAAGATCAATCACATATTGTATACATGTATCAGATTGTCATACTGTACGTATTTATAATTATTATGTATGAATTACAATTTTCTTTTGTGTTTTTTGAGATATGGCCTTCTTATGTATGTCAGCTTGGCTTTGAACTGTCTATATAAACTACAGAGAGAAAGGGAGGGAGAGAGTTTTTGCAAGTATATATTTTGGTCATATTTACTATCCATTACCCTCTCTTGTCCTCTTTCCACTGCCACCAATCCCTTTTTCTTCCAAGCTTGTCTTCTTTCTACTTCTTCTGTCTTTGTGTGTGACCCAGTGAGTTCACTTAGGGTTGCTTACATGCGCATGAATGAGGGGTTATTTATAGGAGCATGGGCAACTTACCAGTGACTATACCTGAAAAAACTGTCTCCCCTCAGCAATCAATAACTGCCAATAGCTCCTAGGGAGGGACGGGGCCTTATGAGCTGATGGGCCCAATGTTGTGCAGGTTATCAGCTGTCCACAACAGTCTTCCCCTTCCTTCATTCCTTACATTTTCCCACCTCCTCTGCTGCAATGTTGTCTAAGTCTTGGAGGGGTGATAGAGATGCCCCACATATGGTTAAGCACTCAACAGTCACTTATTCTCAGCATGTTGACCAGTTATGAGTGTCTGCAGTAACCACTGTTCACTGCAATAAATACGTTTTTCTGATGAAAGGTGAGATCAGCTCTAATGGGCATACATATAAATACTTCGAAGGCAGTTTGATATGTACAACTTGTTCATTTAGCAAAACAGTGGTAATAGCTTTCCTACTAAAACCTATGACCTCCCCAGCCATAGGCTCTTGAGCAGGTTTATGGTACCAAAAAAGGATTTTGTCCCTTGGAGAGGGTCTCAAATCTAATCAGAAAGCAGTTGATTACTCCTGTTAACAGTTGTGTCACTACTATGCTGGAGGGCATATCTTAACTGGCAGGCTGCTAAGTGTAGCACATACTGTCCAAAGATGGGTAAAACTACTGATTCTTTTTCTCCTGTATAGAATCTTCTGGCACTATGAAAGCTAGCCAGCAGGAAGGAAGTTTCCAGCTCATATTCAGATTGATTTCTCTGTATCCTGCAACCAAAGGCGCACATAGATTGTTCATATTAAAT
Source organism: Nannospalax galili (assembly GCF_000622305.1). NCBI lineage: Eukaryota > Metazoa > Chordata > Mammalia > Rodentia > Spalacidae > Nannospalax > Nannospalax galili. Next base: position 749,818 of record NW_008347808.1, on the reverse strand, counting down.
TAATGTGTCAAAAGTAATGCTATCACAAAAATAGCAGTCCCCACTATTTGGAAATAGGAAGAAGCTAGCATACACTAAAAACAAAGAGAAAACCAAGCAAAATAATAGACATATGTTGCATGTCTCTTTCATATATGGAACCTACACATACACACACAGACACACAGATACACACATACATATGGAAATAAAAGGATGATTATTTGAAAGAGGAAGGGGACTGATGGGAAGGAAGGGGATCGGATAGGGCAATGGGAAGTGAATATGGTCTAAGTACATGATATATTTGAACAAAAATGCCATGAAATTCATCACTTTGATCAATTTGTACAACAAATATATACTAATAAAAAATTTAAAACCTGATTAAAAAATTGTTTCAGTTCCACATATGGATGTATGAAAGAGTCATGAAGTATACTTTAGAAGGGGAGCTTCAGCCATGAGCATTTAAGTGGGAGGTGAAATCTGTACTCATGTCCTGGATTCTAAGTTCATGCTCTTGCCAGTATATCTAATATCACTGAAAGGTCTTTTAAATCATAGAAAATCTTAATCAACTCACATACCAGTGCATGTCTTTCTGTCCCTTTTTTAAATGAGTTTTCCTTCTCCCTTTTTTCTTGTCTGCCTATTTTTCTCTCCCTCTACCTCCTTGCCTCTCATTCGCTTTTGAAGAAGAGTCTTGCTCTACAGCCAAGGCTGGCCTTGTACTTACTATGTATACTTATCCCTTTGCTCTCGAGTGCTCTGATTAAAGACATGAGCCATCACACCCTTCTTTCTTCTCTTTCTTTCCATATCTATGTGGTCTGTACTATAGAGACTCCTGCTGTAGAAGTCTGAAAATCAGTAGCTTGTAACTCCTATTTTCTGGGAATTTCCAGTAGAGCAAAGCCTGCAGACACATTTACAGGCCCACACAGTCATATGACATATAAATAGATACTCCCTCCTTCCAGGACACAGCATACGAAGAAATCTGAAATCTGAAAATCTGGGTTTGACACATATAGTATGGTACTGAGAAAAATCACTAACTTTACTGTGTTTCTGTATCTTTATCTAGAAGATGGGGAGAACGAAATCAAGTTTACACATTTCACAGGGGAGCTGTAAGATAATTGATTTCAAACCTCTGTGAAATCAGTGAAGTTATATAAAAATATAAATCTTAATCATGCACAGAAAGAAACACATATACACGCTTATCTAACGACTCCCCCCCCCCTTTCTGCCATTCTTTCTTTTCTTTATTGTTTCTAAGTTTTTGTTGTTGTGGTTTCTTTTGACAAAAGGTTTCACCCAGCCAGGGCCCGCCTTGAACTGGCTATATAGCTATGGATGACCCTGAACTTCTAATCCTCCTGCCTCTACAACCCAAGATTATATCCTGCTTGAGTTTTTGGTTGAAAAGTTATGTGGTAAATTGGTTTGAAAAATGACTTACAGGCTGGAGACTTACATGGCTCAGCAGTATGTCTGTTCTTGCAGAGGACCCGGGTTTTATTCTCAGCACTCACAGGGCAGCTAACAGCATCCCTAACTCTAATTCCAGGGGAATCCGATTCCCTCTTCTGACTTTGGTGCATTTACATACATGTAGGCAATACACTCATACACATAAAAAATAAGTAAATGAAATATTTTTAAAAACTACTTAGGAAAATTTCACAGCTGAAGATGTACTGCAGTGGCAGAGCACACACTCCCTAAGTTTGAGTTCAATACCTGGTACCACAGTATTTTTTAAAGGGAATTTCATAGACAAAAGTAGATTTAAAGATTATCAACAAATGACCAATCTTGTTGCTCCTATACCCTTAACTCTCACCAATATCTAATTAATTTTTGAAAGCTTTTGAATTATAATTTTCATATAATAAACTGTACATATTTAACATATAAAACATTTAACTCATCAGTAAAACACTTGCCTAGCATGCTCAGCTCCTTACGTTCAATCCCTAAAAATGCAAGAATAACTAAATAAACAAAGTATAAAATTTGGTATGTTTTCATATACGTAGACACCTACGAAACCATAATCCCAAACAATATGAATTATTCACCCCCAAAGTTGAGAACCACTTCTGGGGCAAAGGATGAGAGACAAACCTGGATGGCCCTGGAGGCTCATCTTCTCCTTTTCAGTAGCTTAGTAGAGGGCTGGCTGTTCAGGGCTGAGATATCTGGGGAAAGATAAGGCCTGTGGCTAAGGTCAGCATTCCTAGCTGGCAAGACTCTTCCTGAGTTCCTTTGTATGTAGACCTCGTTCTTGGGTGCATACAATTCCCAGCATTGTTCCTGATTTGGGAAATTATTGATATATTTATTGTTACTTAGAGAAACTACATAGTATTTCCTCATTTCTGAGGGTAGAGTTAGAGTTCAGTTTCTTGTTGTGTCCACAGTGATACAGCTGGCCTGCTAACTGGACATGTTTCTCTTTGCTGGATTTTGACTATAGTTCATAGAGAATATCTGAGATCACTCTGTGCTATAGAACAAGGAGAGTTTTGGAGACTGTGTGCACTCTACTAATTTTCTGCTTGCTTGTAAGTCTCCCTGTCCACTAATAATCCTGTGCTTTATCTCTGTATTTTGTGCTATGTCAAAGGTAGGCTCCCCAAGTGTCAGCAAAATAGCCTGTTGATAAGACAAAGCTCAAGTTATTGTTTGGTAGCTTAAGGAGAGTACTACCTGAACTTGAGACTCTGAAGTTTTTTTTTTTTTAAAGACAGGGACTCACATTATAACTCTGGTTGTCCTGAAACCCACTATATAGACCAGTTGGCCTCAAACTCATAAGAGTACTGGGATGGTGTGTGCCACCTACACCAGGCCCTAGTTTTAGGTGGGTCTTAATGCAGAGACATAATTTAAGTTAGGTAATGATTATGCTAAAACAGTCATGGATTGGTAGAAACAGCAAGGCCAAGATTTTGTGACAAGGATTCAAAGAATCTTAAAAATTTCAAATTCTTTGTTGGTACTTTCCATTGAAGAGCTGATGAGCTATTCCTGTAATGAATAATGATGCCATATGCCTGGGCAGGACAGTTCTGAAAAAGTAAAGTAGAACTCTAAGATACTGGCAGATTCCTCACTCAGCTACCTTGTACTTCAGGGGAACAATACATAATCTGAGCACTGAAATGTAGATATCCTGTTCCAATAGATTAAGTGTTTGACCAGAAATTTTGAAGCCATAACACCGTTTGCCAATTAAGGAGAGAGATGAGAAAAAAAATCATGTTGCTACTGCAGCATAAAAGATAGAGAGAAGAACAATCTACTAAAATGAGCACTGTTAGCATCTAAAACAGATGCTTAATAAGGTATGGGTTCCACTTCACTGACTCAATCAACTTAGGCAAGGGACTGGATAAAAGACCCCTAAGGGGCCTCCACATTGGCAGGATATTATGATTCTATAGAAGATCTTATAATATAAAGAAGCAGTTAATTTGAGATATGTTAACTGGTTATCACTTCCTGCAACCCAGTTCTGAAATATTCTGGATCAGAATATTTCAAAACAATGGAGGTGACAAATTGGGCAATGAAGGGCTGTAGTCTCAAGTGCGTTACCTATTTCTCTGAGATAATTCTGCCCCATTTTATGAGTTTGGATGGATAGAAGATTTGAAAGGAAGCCTTCCCATACAACCTGCCCCTAACCAGGCCCGAATTTCCTCAGTCAGGAGTGGTACAGCAAGGGACACAATTCAGAACAGCCACCAACAGCTGGAGGAGTTTCCTTACCCTTTAGGGGCCTCCATGCTGGTAAAGTCAGATTTTTTACTTCGCTGCAGAAAAGAATTTTAGGACAAGCTGACATGAATCACAGCTGAGGTTTACTAAAAAGAGATTTTAAAGGTAGGTTTAAGCACAGGGGTTTAGACAAGGAGGTGAGTTCAAGGAAACAATAAGACATAGGGCAGAGAGACAGCACAGCAGGTAAAGGTGCTTGCCACCAAGGCTGACTTGCACCCGAGCCTCTGTGGCTTCGATCTTCAAGACTCACAAAGTGACAGGAGAGAACGGACTCCCACAAGGTGTCCTCTGACCTCCACACATGTACCATGGCATTCTATACACACCTTCCCAAGGGAAGTACATTTTAAAGTCTGTGTTTTCTAGCTTTGGTTAAAAAGTATTTTATTTATTATTTTTATTTCATGTGTATGAGTGCATTTCCCTTGTGCATGTAAGTGCATCGATGTCATGCAATGCCCACGGAGGTCAGAAGAGGGCATTGGATCCCCTGAAACTGGAGATGGTTTTTAACTACCATGTAAATGCTTGGGTTTGAATCTGGTCCTCTGCAATAGCAACCGGTGCTCTTAACTGCCAATCCACCTCTCCAGCCCCTTTTCTAGTTCTTTTTAAAAAACATTTTATTTATTATTATTTTATGTGTATGAGTGTATTGCCTGCATGTATGTAAGTGCAACCATATCATGCAGTGCTTTCAGAGGCCAGAAGAGGGCATTGGATCCCCTGGAACTGGAGTTACAGATGGTTGTTAGCCACCAGGTGAGTGGTG
>NW_008347808.1:623419-739632 GCF_000622305.1 Nannospalax galili | reverse complement strand
CACTACGTTGGTCTGGGTGAAAAAGATCAGGAAGCACTATTGGTTCCCCAGGTGTCTGGGGACCCAAGACTAGGAATGGCGCAGGGCCCAAACTAGGAGTGTAGAACGGCGAGGGGGGGGATGGAAGGGTGAATGTCGCTTAGGGAGTCCCGGCGGGGAGAGCTGCGCTATAGACTTACCCCAAGAGGCCTGAGGATAGTAGTGCAGGCTAGGAGAGTTTGCCGGTGGTGCAGGCCCAGGGAAGCAGAGAGAGGTGAGGGCGGGGCCAGGACCAGAAGCGGTGCTCCTGGAGCCCAAGAAAGGGACTGAGTTGCTCTGGGTGAGAAGGGTCCGGAAGCAGTATTGGTTCCTCAGGTGTCTGGGGCCCCAAGACTAGGAATGGTGCAGGGCTCAAACTAGGAGTATAGAACAGCGAGGGGGGGCGGTGATGGAGGGGTGAATGTGGCTTAGGGAGTCCCCGCGCCCGGGCGCAGAGAGCTGCGCTATAGACTTACCCCAAGAGGTCTGAGGATAGTAGTCTAACATGTAATTTTTTAAAAGAGTAACGGACACTGAAAAGAACATGAGTGGGTATGGATTTCTCAAAGGAGAGTCGCTTCCCAAAATATATCTGGAAAAGGAGCGAGGTCACACTCAAGTTCATATACATTCAGATCTGAGGCGCAGAGAGCTGCGCTATAGACTTACCCCAAGAGGTCTGAGGATAGTAGTCTAACATGTAATTTTTTAAAAGAGTAACGGACACTGAAAAGAACATGAGTGGGTATGGATTTCTCAAAGGAGAGTCGCTTCCCAAAATATATCTGGAAAAGGAGCGAGGTCACACTCAAGTTCATATACATTCAGATCTGAAGCCTTGTTTAGTCCTATTTTAATATTCTTATTTAAATATTCCTATTAATATTCCTATTTAATATTCTTATTTAAAAACATTTCCCTATAATGCTGTAAATGGTGTTGAAATTCTTGATTCTCAGCTCATGAGAGGCTTCAACCAGACTCTGGAATGAGGGACCCTTTTTTTGCTTCCCATGTTCCCATAATTTTTCCTCTTTCTACCTTGCCACAGAAGGGCCCCATTCCTTTGCTTAAAGCACTGGTACTCCCTTGGTCAAGCACTTCTGCTTTTCATAAAGTTTTGGTTTCATTTTGCTTTCTGTTTATAAAAATCGTATGAACTGGGTGTGGTGGCACACGCCTTTAATTCCAGCACCATGGAGGCAGGGACAAGCAGATCTCTCTGAGTTCAAGACCAACCTTTCTGGTGTACACAGAGAGACCGATGTCTCAAAAAAAAAAAAAAAAAAAGTCTTGGGTTCTTCACATTTATCCAAAAGAAAGCCTGAGAAACACCATAGTACTACCTTGGATTAAGCATAACGGGTCAGAGAGTGTTAAGCACTGGGGCCCTTTCATTTATACCTCTCATGGTCTGAAGCAGAGCTGTAAACAGGAAGAGCACAGCTCATGGCTGAGTGTTGTGGACAGGGTCTAACCTTCAGAGACACACAGGCCAGTGAAGAAACAAAACAAAACAACAATAAAAACCCTGATAGCTATGTAGAGGAAGGTAAGCATGGATGTCATCTATGAGTTAATGGGAGTCATGAGGAAAGATGGAAAGGGTCTTATCTGAGAGAATTTGTCCACGTAATGGGGTCATTTCGAATTACTTTGGAACCTTTCAAAAAGTGGGGAGATTTCTCAACTCTGGCTGTTTTACTAGCGCCAAGAACTCAGATAAAGTTCAGTGTTATCAAGCACTTAGCATAAAGCATGGCATAAAGTGTGTGCTTATTTTCAGTCTTTTCCTCTAATAGAAAGATGCCCAAGATGTTTGTGGGGATTCAGAGAAGGACCTCATAGATTCACTAGCTAATAGTTAAGGGCCACACTGCTGTGGCAAATTCCCAAAGACTCTCTCATGATTCCCATAAGAATTACAGATTATTCCTTGGGAAAACTGAATTTGACTAATGATCGTAAATATCAAAGATGAAGAGTACTTTGACAGAAACAGGGAAGACAGGAAAATGTTCTGGTATGACCAATCTTTCTTGGCAAGAAAAGACACAGAGGTTTAAAAGAACCATGGGAAAATGACATTTTAGAAATTGGCTGAAGAAAAGCACATATAGAGAATGTACTGCTGTAAAGTGCAAAAGAGACACTCATAGCAATAAGATGATTGGCATCTACTGTTTTTTTCTGAAGAGCTACACTGGAAAATAACTTCTGTGAGGACTGGAAGAGTCCTAAATATGTTCAGCCAACTGGTAAACTCAGAAGGACTTCACAGTATTACTTTCTTCCCAGAATCCCCAAATTCCAAGGAATTCTTTGCTGTTGTTGTTAATTGTTTAGTTTTGAGACAAAGTCTCATGATGGTACCTAGGCCTTCTGTACTCATTGTGCTGAACTCACTGCCATCCCACCTCAGCTTCCTAACTGCTAGAATTACAGAGCTGAGCCACCAAGGAATCCTAAGGAATTATGCAGAAAAACTAAGTACATCTTTGCAGATACTGAAACCAATAGCATTGGAAGACTGAAGAGTTCAAACTCCTATAATTTTAAGCAGTGGTAGAAAACTGGAGACCAAACTGAAATCCTCATCATACAGATGGGGGGAGGGAGAAAAAGAAAAAAATTCAGAAAGGGGCAGAGCCTGGTCTAAAGTCACACTGATAGCGGCAAAGCATAGGTAAGACTAGAGCCTGGTCTCTATAATCTCAAGAAAACTCTAATTCCAGTCACTCAGGCCTCATATCACCATGCAACAGGTGGATTCCAAGTTATTTATTTATTATTTTAAGAAATTATTTATATTTATTTCATTTTGTTTTTTGAGACAAGGTTTCCCTGCAGTCCCAGCTGGCCTGGAGTTTGCCATGCTGACCAGGCTGGCCTCTATGTCAGTCAGAGATCTGCCTGCCTCTGCCTCCTCAGAGGTGGGATTAAAGGCACGCACCTAGCCCGAAGTCTGCATTAAAAATATTTTATTTACTGTTTTAATTTTAGATGCATGAGTGTTTGCCTGCATGTACGTAAGTACACCCATGTCAGGCAATGCCCCCAGAGGTCAGACGGTGTTGGATTCCCTAGTATCTGGAGTTATGGCAGGGCTTTTTTGCCACCATGTGGGTGCTGGGAACCGAACTCGCCTCCTCTGCAAGCACACCCAGTGCTCTAAACGGCTGAACCGTCTCTCCAGTCCCCCAATTTATTTTATCAACGGTTTTTATTTACCGTGGGTTTTGTTATATTTCCATACTTTGTTCATTTTCACCTCCTGCCCCAATCCCATCTTTGCCTATCCTGCCCCTTCTCACCGTTCTCTCTCCTCCTCCCAAATACCCTAATAGCAATTTATTTTTATTTTTATTTTATTTTTATTTTTTTGACACGGTCTCCTTAGCCCCAACCCGCCAAGAACTCACTATGTAGATGAGGCTGATCTGGATCCCCTAGAGATCTGCCTGCCTCTGCCTCCAGAGTGCTGGGATTAAAGGCGTGAGCCATCACGCCCAACAGGCTGGTACCAATTCAGACCGCATTTCCCTGAGTACTTGTCAGGAAAGCAGATTTTGTTCAATCCAATCCCACCTATCTGTATATTAGACATTTTCTCTGTAGTTCTGCTTCATTCTATCGGGTTAGGCAACAAAAACATACCTTAGCCGGGCGTGGTGGCGCACGCCTTTACTCCCGGTACTCTGGAGGCAGAGGCAGGCGGACCTCTGTGGGATGGAGTCCAGCCTGATATACACAAAGAGTTCCAGGTCAGCTGGGGCTACAGAGATACCCAGTCTCAAAACACTGAAAGAAAAACTTACCTCAAAGCACATTTCCAGGAGCCACTCTAACCGACGACAATTCCTCCGCAGACCGCCAAGGGGCGCAAACTATACTTTTGCCTTGCAATCCAGACACCGTTTCCGGTCTGGGACAGAAAGCGCTGCGGAACCTAGAAGCTGAACGCTTGTAGGTAGTAAGGTTGCTTTGTGGAAAGAACACTTCCGCCCACCGAGGCGGCAATTCTCGCAGGCAGGCCCATAGCCCACATTCCGATTGGTCATATTATTTCTGGGAGGCGGGCTTGAGTCGGGGCCGTTCTCTGTTATTGGCTGCTGAGGTGGCGGCCCTTTGGAGTGAGGGTAGCACGTTAGGCGACGGTAGTCGGGACGCCGCGAAAGCCGGCGTTCTTCAGTCTCAGCTCTGGTGGGAGTCCCGGACCGGACTCGGTCTGGTTCCCCCGGGGATGGATCGCGTGTGTCGCGCGTGGTTCGGGAAATGCGTCAAAGAGAAAGGGTCGTCGCTGTTCTGTACCCGCAGTATCGTGGTCTCCTGGCTCAGCAGGGCCGAGTGGGATCAGGTGACGGTCTATCTGTTCTGTGATGACGAGAAATTGCAGCGGTACGCGCTGAACCGTATTACCGTGTGGAGGAGCAGGTAAGGCGGCGGGCTCAGCCCTCTTTCCTCCGTGCTGGTGGTGCCTCGCCGCTTTCTTGGTCGAGTTCCGAAAAAGCCGGGTTTTTTTTTTGTTTTGTTTTTTTTTTTTTTTTTTTTTTTTTTTTTTTTTTTTTGTAGTCCCCGAAATCGCCTAATGTTGCCTTTCTCCCAAGTGCCTGGGGGAAAGTTGCAGCCGAGCTCTTGCACTCATCCTGTTTGTGGAAGTAAAATAAGAGCGTGCGTCTCAACAGCACTTTTCTGTCGTTGAGGTTTAACCTCAAAGGGGGCCTGAGCCAGGACTAAAGGCGAGGTTAACATGCTAGGGTGGCTTTCTGAGTCCAGTTAGAGATTGGAGTGTAACCCTTTAGGTTAGGAGTGGGATGGAGGTGGAGGCTCAGTTCAGTTGATTGGGGTGAGGCCGACTAAGAAGGAATTTGGGGTTTCTCTAGCTAAATTTGAGGGCAAAAGAAAGGAGTGTGTCCGCTTAACTGATTGAGTCTAGCAATTATTTGTTCTATACACCGAGCCAGCATCTCACGCCCTGTATTACTGTTGGATCCCAGAGACATGACCCTGCCTTTCCCACCTTGTTTTGTATCTTCACCCACTCGAGCTAGTATGTAATGGGAATATACTGCAACAACCAAGGTTCTGTGGTAGAGGGTGGACCAGTGTAAGAGACTTTTATGATGGTGCTGGACTGTGGCCCTTTAGGTTAGGCAACGAACTGCCTGTGGCAGTGGCTTCTACTGCTGACCTGATACGCTGTAAGCTCATGGATGTAACTGGTGGCTTGGGCACTGATGAACTTAGACTGCTCTATGGCATGGCATTGGTCAGGTAAGACCTGCATGGGGTAAGAGTGGGGGTTGGCTTTGGGAACTGGAGGTGGGTAAGCATGTCTAAACAACGCTTGACTTCAGGTGCTACCTGAAACAAAAAGCCCTGGGGGTCTTTGAGTATTGATCAACCTGAAATTGTTTAACTTGACAGCTTTTCTTATACCCTGTCCACATAATCTCCTCTTTTTTCCTTTTCCAGAAAGTGTTTTCTATTTTTCTTTCCCCTCTGGAATAAGTGTGTATTGCAAGGGCAGGGGATTTCAGACCGGGCAGTCTGTGTGTGTCCAATCCAGCTTTGACAGTCTGAATTTTTTCCCTTCCATAGTAACTCCTCACACAAAGGAGTTAATATTTTGTTTGGGGGAGGGGAATGGGGGATTGTTGGGGGGGTTGGCTTTTTTGAGACAGGGTCTCACTGTCTGGCCTGGAACTCACTGTATAGATCAGGCTGACCTCAAACTCACAGAGATCTGCTTGCCTCTGCCTCCTAAATGCTGGGATTAAAGGCATGTGCCACCATGTCCTGCCTTGCTTTTTTCTGTCTTTTTTGTTTTGTTGTTATTTTGAGACAGGGTCTCACTGTATAGCCCCAGCTGGCCTGGAACTCCCTCTGTACACCTTCCTAGACTGGCCTCGATTTCACAGTGATCTGCCTGCCTCTGCCTCCTCAGCCCTGGGGATTAAATGCATGGGCCACAAGGTTGTTTTCTTTTTTGAGACAGGGTTTCACTATGTAGCCCTTGTTGACCTGCAGCTCACTATGTAACTTAGGCTAGTCTCAAACTCTCCTGGATGATCCTATTGCCTCTTTGTCCACCTCCACCTCTGCCTCGTGAATTCTGGGATTGCAGACATGTGCCACTGCACCCACTTCATAGAAACTTTAGAGAATGGTTTGTTGCCCTTGGTGTGATCTGTGATTTACTGTGAATTTTCCAACCTTATTCCCGTGTGTGTGTCTGTGTGTGTCTATGTGTGTGTATGCATATATATATATATATATATATATATATGCCTAGCACTGTCTTTTTCTCTCCCTCATGAACACAGAAGGATTGCTGAATTGTGGAAGTAAAGACATGGGCTTGGAGATTCTGATTTACAAATGAATCATAGTTCTAGCTATTTCATACATGTCGATGGGGCATTTCCCCTGCCACTGATTTTTCTCATGTGAAAACCTACTGTTCCCCTTGTCTGTCTTGATTCCTGCCCCCTTTTGTCCTTTTACTGACTCTGTCATTTATCTCTGCTTCCTGTATCTATCATCTGATGTAGTCCTTTGCTCTGGCATCTTATAATGTATTGTGTTCTCCAGTAATGTGTTAGGATTATGTATCCTAGACAAAATTTGTCAAGACCAGAGCAATGTCTTACTCATCTGTATGGCTATGGCTTCAATATAGAACAGACAGACTCAGTAAATGTTGGGATGGATGAAACTGTTCTTGCTTTGGCTGGGCTGACACCAACCAGAGGAAAAGGCTGGCCAGTCAGTAGAAGGTTGTGCAAATATAAGGTCAGTAACTTGACAAGGTATTTTGAGTAAAACAATTCTTTGAACTGTGCTTATTTTTCTCCCAACACAGGTTTGTGAATCTTATCTCAGAGAGGAAGACAAAATTTGCCAAGCTCCCCCTCAAGTACCTGGCTCAGGAGGTATGTATGACAAGATGGCATTGCTCAATCTTCTCTAGGAGGGCTTCTTAAATGGGTCATGGGGTGGGATATACAAAGACATTAGTTTATCTCATCACTGTCAGCTAAACCCAGGGAACTTCAGGGCCTCACTGTCCAGGTTTTTTAAACATATGAAATAATGGGTTTCATTGCAACATTCAAACATATATCATTATACTTTGTTCTTTTTTGCCCCCCTCTTTCACTCTCCATTCCTCCTCTTGCTTGTCTCTTTCTTCCCTCAAGTATACTTCTTTCTTGTGCTTGCATGTCACTTACATCCCGTTAACCTCTCTTGTTCCCCTTCCCCCTTCCATTAGATCTCTCCTTTCCCCCATGGCCTTCTTTCTACGTTCATGCCTGGAACACATAACACACATGTATATATTTGAATCTAGGTGCTGCATATGAGAGAAAAGTTACGATATTTGTCTTTCTGAGTCTTGCTTTTTTTGCTTTATATGATCCCCAGTTCCCTGTTTTCCTGAAGATGTCATCATTTCAGTTTTCTTTGTAGCCAAACAAAATGTCATTCTGTATATATACCGCATGTTCTTTATCCATTCATTTGCTGATAGTCTTATAGGCTCATTAAATATTGCAGCTGTTGTGAAGAGTATAGGAGTAGTAATTATGTGCAAGCATTTCTGTGGTATGCTGACTTAGAATCCATTAGATATATACCCAGGAGTGATGTAAGATAGATCACATGGAAATTGTATTTTTAGTTTTTTAGGAACCCCCATTCTGATTTCCATAGTGGCTGTGCTAGTTTACACTCACACCAGCAATGAATAAGGGTACTCTTTTTCCCTCATCCTCACCAGCATGGTTTTGTTTGGTTTTGTTTTGTTTTGCTCCTTCATGATAATAGTTCTGACTGGGGTAAGGTAGAAAAGTTTCAATTTGCAACGTCAAACACTTCAGATTTTTTAATTTTAATTTTTTCAGTTTTTATTTTGTATGTGTATGAGTGTTTTGCCTGCATGTATGTATGGACACCATGTGTGTGCAATGCCCGCAAATGCCAGAAAAGGGTATTGAATTCCCTGGAACTGGAGTTAGATACAGTTGTTAGCTGCCATGTGGGTGCTGGGAATTGAACCCTGGTCCTCTGGAAGAACAGCATGTGTTCTTAAGCGCTGAGTCATTTCTAACTCCACTTTTCAGATTTGAGTTATATAGCTGGCAGAGATTTTCTCCCATTCTCTAGGCTGTGCTATCTCTGTTCTGTTCATCAATTCCTTTGATGTGCAGAAGCTTTTAAATTTCGTGAAATCTAATTTTTGATTCTTGGGATCATTTTGTATGCTATTGGGCCTTACCAGAAAGTCTTTGACCTGAGTGAGTGTCCAGTTTTAAAGAAGGAGAATTATTCCCTTTGTAACTTACATTTCCATGGGATTGGCCAGCTCTGTTGGGAATGGCCCAGTGAAAGTGAGTAGTCTAAATGCACCACTTCATAGGGGCATTAAAGAGGGTAATAATCAAAGTGCCCGTTCTCAGAGAGCTGGCAGTCTAAGGAAAGAGAGAGCAGCAAGACAACGCCAGTTATTTTCGGCTTGAGTGAGTATGAGAATTGTGTAGCAACTTAGAGGGCAGACATGATTTGTTCTCAATCATCAAGAGAAGCTTCCTGGGGCTCCTGTGGGAAGATGGGAGGGATAAAGAGTCCCTAGGGAGAAGGAAAGGGCAGTGGGCGGCTGAAGAAGAAGGTAATTATTATGCTCATTCCCAGCAATCTCTTGAAGGAGGATGGTTGGTGATGGAGGTGGTTGCCTTTTCTGATTTTTCAAGACCACCTCCAAAGAGCAGTAAAATATAATCTGGAACCATGAATTTTAATCTTTACTATCATTAAGCCTCGAATCTTCACCGAAGAACTCAGAGGGATGGTCAGGCTGATTTATTCCCGTCTCTTCTAGCTTTAATATTTCCTAACTTCTAAACTCTTCCCCCACCTGCAATCAGATGAACATTCCAGATTGGGTTGTTGAACTTCGCCACAAGTTGACTCACAAGAAAATGCCCCATATAAATGACTGCCGAAAAGGTAAGTCCCCTGACAGGATACCTAACAGTGAAGCTCACAGACCTGGGCTGGGTGGTATTGGGGTAGAGGGACAGAGAGGAGGATCTTTACCTGGTGTTAGGGCCAGACATAGTATGAAATAGATCATGTACTCATCTTAGCCAAAAATATAAGGGGATATCAGAAGCTTACTGATAAAGATAAATAGTGTTTCCCTGTGGACAAATCCACAGATGAACGAAGTATGAAAGCTCTAATGTGGCTTGACAGTGAATGCTTCTGATCTTTTTTTAAAAAGAAAAAAAAAAACAAAAAAAGAGTTTGTGTGTGTGTGTGTACATACGTACTCCTCCTATTTGTGGGTGCCCTCAGAAGCCAGAAGAGACTTCCAGATCCTCTGAAGCTAGAATTACAGTCAGTTGTGAATCACCTGATGGAGGTGCTGGGATCTGAACTTGGGTCTTTTGGAAGAGCAGCAATTGTTCTTATCCACTGAGCCAGCTCTCCATCCCCAGTATTCTGATCCTTTTTGATACCTTAATAATACAGGTTTCCCCCTCCCCCTTCCTAAATTTTACTCTTTAAGTAGTACAGCACCCTCACTGTAGCAGATTAGAAGGAATAAGTTGAGATGTGTCACCCACAGTGTCATGAACCTAGGTATTCTTTATATATCCATCCCATTTTAATTAAAAACTCCTGGTTTAGTTTTCTCACTTGTAATGAGTAGCTAGCTGGTATATATAGCTAGGTTCCTGTTCTGCCATTTACGACCCATTGCTTTGTTTGGCACTCATTTCTAAGGCCAGCATTAGTTTTTGTTTGTTTGTTTTCTGGGAAAGATGCTAGTGAACAGGAGAAAACAAAGAATGGGGGATTACCCAAACCAAGAGGGCCTGTATATGGTTATTTGAGATTTGAGCCTTGGAGCCAAGTCTCTTCCTTAGGCTTTCCCATTATGCCCACAAGATGAGAGGCCCAGAGAGCTGGGGACCTTCTAGCTTTTTACCTTCAGTTGGTTCTATGGCGTTGCTTTCTTTTACCCCTCCTGTAGGTTGCTACTTTGTGCTAGATTGGCTCCAGAAGACCTACTGGTGCCAGCAACTGGAGAACAGCCTGAGAGATAGCTGGGAGTTGGAAGAAGACCGGGTAGAGACAGAAGAACATCAAGAAGAAAGGAATAAGAAAATGATTGTTGAGGATATCACAGAGCAGACACCAGAACCTCAGGATAATGGCAAAGGTGCTGAGTTGGGTGACAGAGTTGACGAAGACAATAAAGAAACTGAAGAGGTGGATCCTAATCTAGAAGAGACTCTAAGACATAAGGAGTTGTATGGTAAGTATGATGGGAGGAAAGAGGGGCCCATGAGCCTGGTACAGTCAGGCTTAGAGTCAGCACAGGTTATTTGCATGACTTAGTATTTCCTGTGTGCTATTGGTGAGTCCTAGGGTAAAAAAATTCCTATTGCAAACTACTTTATTGGGATAATTTCCATGGTGTAGTGGTTACTGCATTTGCTCCACATACCATCATCCTTGAGCTATGTGAAGGAATTGTAGTTCTCAATTTATAACTCAAGAAACAAGATGCAGGAGGCTCAGAATCCCAGCAGGAGCAGTTTGTGTGTTTGTGTGTGTGTGTGTGTGTGTGTGTGTGTGTGTCTGTCTGTCTGTCTGTCTGTCTGTCTGTGTGTGTGTGTTTGGGTGGGGGGGTTGGATCAGCTGCCCTATCTTTTTTCCTGTTCTGTTTTCAGAAAAAGCACGGGATTTGCTGGTATCATATGAAGAGGAGCAATTTAAGGTAAGTGCCTGTGATGTGGCATGTTCTCACCTTTGCTAGCCATTTCTTCCCTCTTGGCCAGCTACCTGAGAGAGAAATCTGAAGAAAGAATTTGAAGATGGCAAAGCATGAGGGACGTTCTGAAAGAATTTGGAAGAAAAGTGATAGAGCATGGGGGAACTTCTTTGAGTGTGGGGGTACGGGGAAATTAGGCAGGAGACAAACAGTATAATTGGATGATCCTCCATACTGATAGAAGGGAGCAAGCAAGCAAAGGAAGTTCATGGACAGTCTGCCTTCTGGGTATGGGGTACTACTGGGAATGGGCTATAGTTGTACAGCCCTATGATTCTGAACCTAACCAGCAGATGGGGCACTCATAAGCTTCCCTAGATAGGTGAACCTAAGGTGCTATTTTAATAGAAAGGCTCAGAAACCATTTAGCTCACTCTTCCTTTTCTTTTTTAAAGATTTATTTTTTGTTATATGTGTATATCTATATGTGGGTGTATGTGTAGATGCCCTCAGGCCAGAAGAGGGCATCAGGTCCCCTGGAACTGGAGTTACAGCCGTTTGTGAGGCACCCATGCAGGTGTTAGGAACCGGACTCAAATTTGCTGCAAGAGCAGTAAGTGCTCTTAAGCACTGAACCATCTCTCCAGCCCATCACGCTCCCTTTTTACAGACAGAAGACGTGGATTAGTGAGGGGACATATTGAAGGCCATGTACACTGTTAATGGTAGAACCCAGGATGAGAACCTGGGTCTCACAATTCTCTTGCTTCCATAACTTGTCGTCCCCCTTTTGCTCCTTACTCTTTGGCCAAAAGATCTCTGCTCATCTTCAAACACTCCCTTTGGCATCTCAGTATTGGAGTATCTGGTGAAGAAGGGAAGAAGTGAAGGAGGAAAAGAAAGTTGGTTATTTTTAGTTGCTGGGCCAATAAAGGAGTTGTGGGCCTACCCTTTCATGTTTTGTCCTGTCCCCTTAAAGGCAGTGCTGAGGTCCTATGGGATCCTGGAGGAATTCAGGGTGGATTGCCTGGCAGAGTCAGTCTTCTTATACGACTTTTTTTTTGCTGTCAGGTGCTGGAAAAATATAAGTATTTACCTCAGGCGATTAAGGCATGGAATAACCTGTCACCACGTGTACAGTGTATCCTGGAAAAGCTCAAGGCCATTACGTGGGAGAATAAGTGAGTCACTTTGTCACCTGTTCTTACCTGTTTACCTGTTCTTACCTGTTTACCTTACTGGTTTACCTGTTCTTTAGGGTAGAGGGTAACAGCCTTATTGGAATTTGTTTGTAGACCTGTCCTGGTGATATAGTCCTGTAATCCCAAGTATTTTGGAGTCTGAGGCAGGAAGACCAAAAAGTTCACAGCCTGGGCTACAGAATGAGTTCAGGGCCAGTCTGGGCAACTTCGTGAGACCTTGTTTCAAAATAAAAGTTAAAAAAAGAAAAAGAGCTGGAGATAGAGCTCCGTGGTTGTGTGCTTGCCTAACATACACAAGGCCCTGCCTGAGTTCAGTTCTTAGCACCAGACAAAGAGAGAGAGAAAACAGGATATTGTCCATATCCTAACTTGGCAGTTCTTTTGTAGGAAATCCTAGAGGTAATCCCCTTCCCTACATGGTAACTGTGTCTTCTGCATGATCTGCCCCCAGGCTTGCCAGCTTTCAGTTGCCTATTGTGGGTTATAGAATGACCAGAGGTAGGAATGCCCACTGCTGCCTTTTCCCTGACCATCCTTTTTCCTCTTGGTCACATGGAATGTGACAGTCTTGGCAAGTAGAAAAAGCCTGTAATCCTCCTCATTTCCTAGTTTTTGGGTACAGCTAGTGTGTTCTTTCAAACAGCACGTGAGGATGTCAGTACCTTTGGGGGTAATGGTAGTTAGGGGAACAGAAGAAAGGCCTCAGGGTATGGCTGCTGGAGGCTAAGTTCCTTTTATCTCAGTATGGCTGTGTGCCATCCTCCTCCACAAATAGTGCTCAGTTCAACAAGAGTAGGCAAAAACATTGCTCTTCTGCCTAAATTTACCTGGAGGATGTTGCAGAACTTGCTACCAAGAACCTGTGGAGGCAGGCTGGGGTTGTAGTTCAGTGGTAGAGTACTTGCCTGCTGTGCCTAAGGCCCTGAGTTTGATTGCCAATGTCATGAAGGAAAGAAAAGACAAATCAAAAAACCTGTGGAGGCAATGCTGGCCCTTACAGCAAAGGAATGTTGAAAGGAATCTGAGATGGAGAGCTGGAAGGAATCAGTACTGGATTTAGAGTTGGAACCCTGCCATGTAGGCTGGGATTTGTCTTCTCTCATTCCCAGACTACTAGTTCCAAAAGCATTCTATCAGAGTTTGCTTGTCCTAGGCTTCTTTATTTTTAGATTTTTTTCATTTTATTTATATTTTTATGTGTGTTTTACATGCATATGTGTAAGTACATCAAATGCATGTGATGCCTGTGGAAGCCAGAAGAGGGTACCCTGGAACTGGAATTATGGGCAGTTGTGAGCTGCCGTGTGGGTGCTGGAAATGAAACCCAAGTCCTCTCCAAGAGTAGCCAGTGCTCTTAATCACTGAGCCATCTCTCTAGCCCTCAATTCCAGGCTTCTTAGCTCTGCTCTTCATCAAAGGCTGGATGTAGCTTCCCCAGCAGCTGGGCAAAACTCATTTTGTGCTCTGTACAGTAGTGTCTGCCTTTTTGTGCTGAGCAGGTAGCTGACAGACTGCTTTAAATTCTTGATTTCTTACCTGAGGAGATGAGGCATGGGCGGAATAACAACTATTTTCTCTTGAAGGATCTGATTGTCTTGTCAGTCCTCGAAGCAGTGCAACATCTCAGAAGCTCTTTTCCTCCTGTGAGGCCTAGCCAATTAGGAGAAGGTCTTGGTAGACTGTTAGCTGTGGAAGAATTGGCTGTTGCTAGTTTAAGTTTGACTTAGATGCAGTTGAGAAATCATCCCTATTGCAAATGTTTTCAACTTTGATCTAGGTTCCTGGGTCCCTAGTAAGAAGGCCTAGAAATTGAGTCCCTAAGGTTTCTACTTCTAGGATCTAAAAGAATATAGCCAGGGAAATGAGATTGCATAGAGGATAAGAATTGGTGAGAGAAACAAAATAATTGTAGGAACTAAAGTCTAAAAGCCTGTGATCATGATCTTAAGCATTTCATTTTTTTCTGTTAGCCTAAGATGTCTCTTCATTTCAGTTTTGAGGATTATTCCACCACCACTGCTCTCATTGTGGGCCTTAGATCCCTACTATGTGCTTGGTAAATGAATGTTCAAAGCCCACTGATACTAGATTGCGGCCCAGCCTCTGTCCCAGGAAACTGAAGCCTGGTATCCACTGTCACCTTTTCAGTGTCCCTCCATGATGTTTGAACCAAGAAACATTAGCTATGTTGACAGTGTTGGGGGGATAGTTGAGAGTCTCCTGCCCGCTTCTGCTTCAGTTTGCCATCTGCAATCTAGTTTCCTTTCTTGTTTTTCTTTTCTTTTTCTTTCTTTTTTCTGGTGCTGGGAATCAAACCCAGGGCTTTACACATGCTAGGTAAGTGTTGTGCCATTGAGCCACAGCCACGTTGCAGCCTCTTAAGTCATTTTGACTTTAAATAACCAGAGGACCAATCTAGGATATTTACTCCATATTTGGAAATGTCCGTCCCCCCTTTTCGAGACTGAGTCTTGCTATATTGCCCAGGGTAGTCTTGAACTTAGTTATGTTCCTGCTTCAGCCTCTTGAGTAGCTGGAACTGTAGGCATGCACCGCTATGTCCAGCTAAACTAGGTTCCTTTTACTTCAGGGATGCTGTGCTGGATGCTTTTCTAGATGACGGTTTTCTTATTCCCACGTTCGAGCAGTTGGCAGCTTTACAGATAGAGTATGAAGGTAGGGTTGTGGGGGTTCACTGCAACCTCAGAGTTCTGTGTTTCTTGTGTGGGAACAGCAGGGGTTGGTTGTGCTGGAGTGGGGTTGAGTGGGTTTGAAGCCTCTGTCCTAGATGAACAGAACAGGTAGCCCTGCTGATGTGCAGTTGTGGAGCTGTCCTTAGGTGAATGAAAATTGGTTATGGTGGGTCGGGGTGGGTAGATTGGGGGTTTCTTAACGCTGTTGTTGTGCCTTATTAATTATGATTTAGCCACTAGCTAGAGAGCTAGAATAGCAGCATTGGAAGGGCATTTTGAAATCATCTAGTTCAACATCCTCATGTTTCAGATGTTCATACTGAGGTCCAGAATGGGGAAGGTACTGATCCAAAATCACACAGTGAGTTATTTATTTATAAAGTTGAAGTCAGAACCAGAGCTTTATTTTGCATCAGTTGTTGTTTACCAGATAGTAATTGGCTTCTCTTTCCCCACTGTTCTTCTTTCCTTTTGTTTTATTCTGTGACTGCAACTCTTGTTGTTGGGACTTGGGTATGTCTGTGTTCACTCTCTCCCTCTCTCTGCCTCCCCCCGCCTCTCTGGTGTACATGTTGTCTTTTTTCTCATGATTCCCTGCTTGCTTTGGTGCTCTCTTGTTCTCTTGCTCTTCATCCCACTGCCTTTCCCCTTTGTCAATGGGTGTCCCTTGCAAACCAGAAAATGTGGACTTTCATGACTTCTTGGTGCCAAAGCCGTTCTCTCAGTTCTGGCAGCCCCTGCTCAGAGGCCTGCACTCCCAGAACTTCACACAGGCCCTACTGGAGAGGATGTTCTCTGAGCTGCCGGCCTTGGGGGACACTGGAATCCGGCCTACCTACATCCTTAGATGGACAGTTGAACTGATCGTGGCCAATACCAAGACTGGTGAGGAAAACTAGCCCTAGCCCTGAGCCCCAAGGCAACCAGGCAGCAGCATCCCCCAGTGTCCTCAACTCTTTCCTTAAAGCTCCACCAAGCAGAAAGCTCTCCTGTTAAATTTAGATTTGCTCAAGAGAGTCCTACAGGAAACGGTAGACAAATCTCCCTCTTCCTTTTTCTTCTCAAACCCAACCAAACTGGGCCAGCATAAAGTGCTTTGAGTAGTTGGGAGATGGGGGTGGGAGTTTTAGGGGGATGAAGAGGGGTTGGGCCAAGTTTTTTGAGATCAAAGGTTAGGTAGAGAACTCACATGACTCCTTCAGGCCCTTTCTTTTCTTTCAGGACGGAATGCTCGTCGGTTTTCTGCAAGCCAGTGGGAAGCAAGAAAGAATTGGAGACTGTTTAACTGCTCTACCACCCTTGACTGGCCCCAAATGGTTGAGTCCTGCTTGGGCTCACCTTGCTGGGTCAGCTCCCAGCTCCTTCAGCTGTAAGTCTTTTGAATTCCATCCGGTAAGATGGTAAGGCCTCACTGCCGCACAGCATTAGACTGGCTGAATTGGAAGGCCCTTGTGGTGATATCTAACCCAGTGTCCCTCCAAGGGACAGATGAAGGAACTGAGTCCAGAGAGGGGAGGGATAGGGTATTCCTACCTATGATCATTCAGCTTAAGACTTGGCTAAACTGAGTATAGGGTAAGAATGCTTAGCATAATGGCCTGCACAGAGTAAGTGCACAATAAATGGTAGCTGGTGTTTATTTATAAACCCAGGTCTTCTGGCTCTAAGCCTAGTGCTGTCTGTTTATTTGCTTCCCAGAGTATACAATAGTTGCCCAACAATCTTCAGTGACTCCCTAGTGCCTTCATGGCAAAAATGAAGATGTAATCTGACATTCGATGATCTTTATGATTCTGGACCTTCCGATCATGCTAACCATATCTCTTGTGAGTCCCCTTTACTTAGTCTCTCTAGGTTGTGTGGTCAATTGGAATGTTGTTCTGATTCCTGTAAATATTCATGGTTGTCTCCTTTTCTCTGTCATTTTCTGATCCTTCCCTCATTCTCATGGAAGCCTTCAGTACCTGATTCTCTTCCTGCTTTCTGGAGCAATATTTGTTTTCTTTGTGTGACCCATTTGATATTGCATTTCTTAACTCCAGAGATTTTTTTAAAATTCTCCATTGCACATAGCAACTTATTTCCATAACTCGCTTTCCATTTCTGAAAACTGACATCCCAGTATCCTACTTGGTGACCACCACTTCTTGTCCTTTTGTTTCTCACCCTCCGATCCCATGACACTGCACTTTACCTATGTTCTGACCTCCATCCCTCCATTTCCTTCCTTCCCTCTCCCTTGGTTCCTCCCAGTCTTATTTATGGTTGATCATTTCACTCATCCTTAGCATGCTGTGCTCTGCTAATCCTTTGGCAGTATCTGACTTCCCAATAATCCTGTCCCCATACCTCAGCCTGGGTAGCTGAGCTCACCCAGGGGGAAAAAAAAAAAAACATGAAACCTCACAGCACTTGCATTGCTACCACTGTAGCTATGATTCGTAATTTTATGCTACCTCGGTTCTGTTTGTCTGAAATCTTACTTGTTTGCTGACCACTATGCCTCTGGTCCTTGACTAGTCTAAACCCTTCCCATTTACCTCAAGCCCCTCTTGCTCTCTGATTTCACCCTAGCTTCCTCCAGCATGTGAAGGAATATACCAGATCTCCTTCAGCTTGAGGTCAAGCCCTCCTGCCTTGGTCTGTGGCTTCAGTCAACCTTATAGTTATAAGATGAAGTGGCCTTGTGCTACCTAAAATCCTGTTCCTCCTCCTGTGTTCTAGAGCCACTTCTACCAGCGTTACTGGGGCTCACCTCATTTTCTCCCTTGCTCTGCTGGCTCTTGCTCTTTAACTTCTGAACGTGCCTGAGCTTTTCTCATCTTAAAACAGCAATAAGAGCACAGGCAAAATCTGCATTGACACTCTACTTTCATTGGTTTACCACCAGCTTGGCATGTTTTCTTCTCTCATCTCCAATGAGTGGTCTTCACTCAACGTCTTGATTTTCTCACTGCTCTTTTCTTTCCAACCTGCTGCAGCTTGGTGCTCATCCCCAGAACTGTCTTGACCAAATTACCAAACCCAGGGTCCCTTGTCAGTCTCTGTGTCTGCTGTATTAATGCTGGTTGCTAAACCCTCCTAGAAATGCCAGTTCTTATTTCTAGTTCATATAAATTACTTGGCCCAAATCTCCTTAGCCCAGTCATTTCCTCTACAATTCAGTTCAACTGCATTGTTGTATATCTACGTTTGGATGGTTCATAGGCCATCCAACTCTTAGAGTGATCTTCCTTCCCTGTTCCAGATCTTACTTGATGGTGGCACAGTCTACCCTGTCCTGTTGACTCCCAAATATTTTCCAGATTTGAGATTTGTGTTGCCATGTCTACTCCCCCAGTGTTTCCTTCCCTGTACTAAACTTTTCAAAGGCAAGAGCTCTGCTTTAGCTATCTGTACCCCAGCACATTGCATAGATCCAGGCATGGAGCAAGACTTAGTAAATGTCATTGAACTGAAGGAAATATTCTCTATTTCCATGCCAGCAGTGCTGGCCTTGGTAGAAAATGATTCAATGCCTGAGGAATAATGAAGTGGAAGACTGATCGCCAAGACCTTCTTAGTTTCCTGATCCCTCTTTTTGCTCCGAAAGTCTTTCTTGAACCCTTAGTTAGCATCTGGGCCACAGTAGTATTTGTAAAATTAAAAATGTGGCCTTAAGACAAATTTAGCCAAGGTAAGAGTTCCAGGAGATGGGGCTAAACCATATAGCCACATTGCCAGATGTTGGAGCTCTAGGCTAGAAGTAACATGAATGGGTAGGAAACTGGGAAGTGAACTAGAAGGGTCTTCAGGAGTCAGGTCAGAACATCAGAGGAGAAGCATTTGAGCATTTCAAGCAGGGAAAAACCAAGGAAGTTTGAGAGTGTAAAAGGAATGAAAGATATGTATGTATGCGGGGGAGGGAGTGAAAAGAGCAGCATGGAGAGATTTGACTAGATGGCCTTCAAGGTACTTTCCAATCCTGAGTGCCTACAGAGTGGAAGCTGCTGGTCTTGGAGAAGTCTGGACCGCAGAGACCTTCTCCCAACCCAAGCGTATCAGAGGGATGCGACACATGCCAGCAGTAACAGCGGCTCACTTGGGTACGATTCCTTGTGCACAGATCCTGCCATTCTCAGATTATCAATGAATTTAGATCTAATCACCCATTACACGGAGTGGGAAATAAAGGGGTTGTGCCCAGATATGCTGCAAGTCAGCTAGGGCCCAAATCCATAAAGCCTGTCCTTAGGTCTGGGGTCTCCCAGGACGTTCCACTATATTGTACCATGGCAGAAAGCATCTGTTATTAGGTGAATACAGAACACAGTTTTTGTTTCTCCCAGAGAAAACAAAGAAGGATACCACTGGTAATTAAGTATCAGGGATAATACTTTTTTAAGAAGTTATTTCATTTAATTTGACTCTGCAGCCTTGGGAGGCAGCAATATGTTACCTTTTGACAGATAATGCATTAGGGACTGAGGAATGAAGTACCTGACCCAAATCACGTGGATTGTTGGTAATGGGACAGGACTCTGGGCATGGGTCCTTTGCATCTAAAGTGCAACTTCTGTCCACCAGCTCAGTCCCAAGACCTCATTCCCAAGCTGTGAGCAGACATACTCAGGAAGGAGGTGCCTCTTACGCTTCCTAGTGCCATAACACCATAACAGGCAGCCTAGACAGTGGGGGACAGTGGGTGGGTAATGAGTAGCAGCAACAAGACATTCCTCCATCACCAAGTGCCTGGGAATATTTATTATTAATCACGCTAATGGACCACAGTGAGAGGGTAGAGTTTCTTCCCGGCTTTTCCTCTAATGAAGTTATAAGCTCTTCAGAAGCTTCCCCTAGCCAGGCAATTTCTATTCAATTTCAGGAGTGTCTTCTTGGAATATGAAATGAGTCCTGCCAACAGGGTCTCCTAGTCTAGTCAGTAGACCAGAGTGTTGCTCCCAAGGACCAGTAGCCAGGCATATGTGACCAGTCTGCATGCTCTGCATGTGCTCCTTCCGCAAACCATGCATAGTTCATACTCGGCATGCCTAGAAGGATGTGCCCCATCCCTCCACCCTGCTGTGTGTCCTGCACGGCCAGCTACCTATTAGGGGCTAGGGTCTGTGAGCTGTGCTCGCCCCCATCCTCCCCAGTAGCTCGGTATCTATTAGTGGTTTTGCTGTTAGCGCCGTCTGTTGTGTGCACAGTGTCATCATGTTTAATTCTCTGCTCAACCCTTTCTGTTGGTCACCAAGCCCTGCTCTTTGTCTGTCTGTCCTTCACAGCTTCGCCCCTCCCATCTCGACCATCGGTACCCTGGGTCTGCCCTTACCAACTGTTTTGAATTGTGAAAATAGGTGCCACCCTGGTCTTCCTGCCTCCAGGCCTCCCAGCCCAGGTCATATGCCACATGGCCATCCTCTGTGTGGTTACCACGGTGATCTTCAGAAATGGTGGTTTTTAATCTGTCCTCAGAGTTGGCAAGTGGCCTGCCCTACAACACACACACACACACACACACACACACACACACACACATACACACACACACACACACACACACATCCCTTCCCAGCTTTCTTTTCTTCCCATAGCTCCCCAGCACAGGCCTTGTCCTTCAGCCAGGCTGCGCTCACCACATGGTTACGGTATGTTCACTCTTGTGCCCGGTCCTCCTGGGCCTCACCTACATGAAGCCCTCTCCCAGTCTCCGCTCCCTCCTGGTGCTCTTTTCCTCTCCCCAGCTCCTGTAGGGTCCACAATCAGTCCACAGCGCTCATTGGGCTCCCTTCCACATTCTGCTGTGTCTTGTCAACTGCTGCTTTTTCCTTTCTTTCCCTCCATTCCAGGCTGGACTGTAAGTGCTCCCGTAAAGAATCATACATTGTGTTCCATGCAGAAGAAGCCCAGCACATTCGCTGGCATAACCTTGGATCTCAGGACAGATCCCTCAGCTAGGCCCCAGGGAGAGGATATTCTACCATTCTGATTTCTAGTCCTGCAAGCCTAGTTTGTTTATGTAGTGTTTCAGTGCAGACTAATAGCTATCATTTATTGCCTGCCCACTATGTGCCAGGCACTGTGCCAGGTATTCTGTGTGAGCTTTTTTAATTTTCTCATTCCGCGAACTCTAGAAATTAGATTCCATTATTGTCCTCTTTAATGAGAATAGAAAGGAGGCATAGAGATGTTTGAGAGAGCTAGTTCAGAATCCATGGTCCTGTTGGGTTTTGCATGCTGTCTGTTCTGCTGTGCTGCCTTTCAGAGGCAGATGTGGAATCTGAGAACAAGTCTAAACCCTAGAGTATTGGGCTACGAAGTGACTTGAGATTTTGACCTTTTCCTACTCCATCCTTCCTTTTGCTCAGACTCTTCAAAGCCATGGGACAGGTCTTGCCAGATGGAGAGCAGGAGAAGCTGCTGCGCATCTGTTCCATTTATACTCAGAATGGAGAGAATTCAATGGCAAAGACAAGCTCAGGGTCCCCTCCCACTGGGAAATGTCCATACACATTGGACACTATGCATCAGGACATAAGACCATTCAGTGCTAATGGTGAATCTGATGAAAAGGTTCAACAGAAGGAACAAGACAGCCTTAATGAAGTCAAGGAAGAGGAAGAGCAAAAGGACTTAGACGACCCGATGGAGGAAGACGAAATGGAAGAAGAAAGTGATGACCTAGAAGATGAAGAAGATGAGGAAGATGAAGAAGGTGATGAAGAAGATGAAGATGATGAGGACGATGAGGAAGATGATGAAGATGATGAAGATGATGAAGATGATGACAGAATGGGGGTGGGGCCTTTCACTACCATGCAGGAGACCCACACTTTTGAGAATGCTAGGCTCCTGACCCAGAAAAGAGAAGCTTTGCAAGGTTCATTATGGCAGTTAAACTCTGGTAAGGAGCCCTGTGCACTATGCTCCCACTTCTTTGTCTTCCCTCACTGATTTTTTTTCCCCTCTCTTATTTTTTTATTTTTTTTTTGTGTGTGTGTGGGGAGGTGGAGATTGAGTCTCATAATGTAACCTTAAAACTTGAGATTCTCTCTCTGATTCTCTGGCCTTAGCCTTCTGAGTGTTGGAATCGTGGGCATGCCTCACCATGCCTACCTTCAACCACTTTTGTGATAAAGGTCTCACTATGTTGTGTAGTCTACTGTTGAGCTTATGGATTCAAATGATCTTTCCACTTCAGCCTTCTGAGTAGCTGGGATTATGGATGCATACCATTATGCTCTGATAGCTGGCTCTTGGGGCTTCCCTTCACCCTAGACAATAGATGTGAAAATAGGAACAGGTAAATAGTCTATAAGCCAGGTACATGGATGACAGGTGGCTTCACTCTTAGGATAGAGAATGTAAGCATCAGGAGCCACTCACTGTCAGACTGCAGGCTGTTTTGATGTGACACATTCACAGGAGTGGCCTAAGTCTGAGCCCCTATGTAGTTAACAGCAAAAGAAAGATCAAAGGTATATGTGCATTAGATTCTGCACATGCTTTCATGTGCAGTAAAAGTGCTTTTTGTGTGTACATGGAGGCTGACTGGTGGTAAGACAGGATTTTGCTATATGTATTAAAAAGAAGGAACCCAGGGCATTAAGTCAGAGAAACTTGAAGAACTGAAGAGAATATAGACTGCTGTGGATTTTAGGTATTCATCTAAGTTTGTGAGATTGAAGCCCAGAAGGGATACAGGGAGATTTGGTAATGGAAAGTGGGGAGCATGAATCTGCTCCTCTGATGGTAGACTTTTGAGTGCCTGCCTTTACGTTGAGGAGCAGAAGTCTCAAGGCAGCCAGACCCAGAAGGAGAAGCAGAACAGTCTACTTTGGGGTGGGGCATGTGTGTGCATATGTACATGACAGGTAGGGAC
The DNA here is from genome assembly GCF_000622305.1 of Nannospalax galili. Lineage (NCBI taxonomy): Eukaryota > Metazoa > Chordata > Mammalia > Rodentia > Spalacidae > Nannospalax > Nannospalax galili. The sequence goes on along the minus strand of NW_008347808.1, from coordinate 717,069 downwards.
ATTGCTTGTGTCCTGAAGTCTGGAAGAGGGGAACACAACAGCTGGGCCTGGTGGACAGCAATATAGAATCAGAAGAGTCTTTAAAGGAACTCATGGGAGAATATAATATTTGCCCTAATGAGGAGAGGTATGGAAGAGCTAGTCCATGAAACCCTTGAGTGGGAGTGCTAGGGGTTAGTGAACACATTTGTGTGTGTGTGTGTGTGAGAGAGAGAGACAGGGAGACAGAGAGAGACAGATTAATCCTGGCGTAGTGACAGAAAAATCTCTTGGCTGAAGATGAGGGTCTTTGGAACTAGCAAGTGGGAGAATTGGCAAGGGGGAGATGTGGGTATAAGAAAAAAATAGGTGCACTGAAAAACTCTCAAGGAGGCTATAGTGTAGCTATATGAACATGCATGGTTATGTATGTTTTCTGAAGAGGAGACTGCATCATTAAGATTCATGAGGGCCAGGAGGTTCCTGTATGAAGGGGAAAGTAGCAACAATGAGAGATGGGAGCCCGTGGAGGGGTGTGTGACTAGGCCATGAGACAGACATTTAGAGGGGCCTGTGTGGCTATGGTGTCACCGAGGGGACTTGGACAAGGATTTCAAGCTAAAGAGACATGGGAGTGATATAGACAGGTTTGGGAATATTAATGACAAGGGCATGATCAATTTAGAACCAAATATAACCTGTGGGCATGACTCTGTCTCTCTCTCTCTCTCTCTGTGTATGTACAGTTCTGGGAATCAAACCCTGGACCTCAGCAGCCAGCCCATCTTTTTTTTTTTTAATTGACTTACAATTTTGTGTATTTATGAGACATAGTGTGATAATTTGATACATAATAAACAACATGGAAGCAACCCTTCTTGAGGGGTTTCTATAGTTTTCATGAAAAAAGGTTGATAAATCATACAGTGCCAGGGCATTATGACAGAATTATGGTTTATCCTAACATGGAGTGTCTTCGTGTATATACGTTGTAGGAAGGTTATGGATTGTGAGCTAGGAAAGGCTGTATGGTAAGTCCTTCCATCTTCCCACCTTGCTCTCACTCCTCTTTCTCTTTGTGTACACATATGTGAAGAAATAGGGACATTTAAGGTTTCTGGGGTTTGTATCTATAAATGAGGTTTGTCAGAGGCAAGGGGTGGGATACGAGACATTCACTGGTTGGAGGTATATGTGCTTCTTTGTATATACTTTCAAGGTGTGGGATATGTGGAATTCCTTTTGCTTGGAGAAAGAATATTCCTCTCTGCACATGAGAAGTGGTTTGCAGTGAAGATATGCCAGGGATATGCAGAGCACCCATGCCAAATGGGCTAAGAGGGCTGGGTAGATAGATAAGGTAGATCAACTTGTGTACCCAGTAAGAGAACCAGCTCATCAGCCCACTCTTTTTTTTTCCCTGTAAATATTTTTGTTCTACTGATACTTTTTAATGAACTTTTAAAAAGTTTTTATGAACGTATTTATTATATGTTGAGCATATTCCCCCTCATTCCTCCCTATCCTCATTTCTTATCCCTCATTCTCCCATTAGTTCCCTTTGTTCTCCTACATAGACTAACTTCTGCTTTCATGTTATGTATATGATATCTGGATAGAAAACATAGGATATTTATCTTTGAGATTGTCTTAATTCACTTGATTTGATTGTCTATAGGTGCATCTATTTTCTTGCAATCAACACAAATTCTTTTTTTAAAAATGTTTTATTTTTATTTTACATGTACGAGTGTGATGTCTGCATATATGTAAGTGCACCCATGTCGTGCAGTGCCCATGTAGGTCAGAAGAGGGAGTCGGATTACTTTATGGCTGAAAACATTTCCATTTTCTCTCTGTCTCCGTCTGTCTATGTGTATCTCTCTCTCTCTTTCTCTCTCTCTCTCTCTCTCTCTCTCTCTCTCTCTCTCTCTCTCCTCATACACACACACACATACACACACACACACATATGTATATATCACATTTTCATTATCTGTTTAACCTAGGTTTGTTCCATAGTTTAGCTACTGTGTATTGTGCATTGATGTGCAAGTATCTCTGTGATATGTAGAGTTGAAGTCTTTTGTGTAAATATGTAAGACTGATATACTTGGGTAAGATGTAGATCTTTATGTGGATCTTTTTCTTTTTTTCTTTTTTGGTCCTTTGATCTTGACTCCCACAGTGGCTATACTTTACATTCCCCACCAGCAGTATATGAGCGTTCCCTTTTGTTCATATCCTCAATAGCATTTATTGTTACTTGTTTTCTTAGTGACTTCCTTTTTGAGGTAAGATGAAATCTCAATGTAATTTTGATTTTCGTGAGCTGACTTTTGCCTCCTCTTTTTGTTCTACAGAAGATGTACGATGGGGCACATTCCCTGTAGGCCGAGTGCCAGGTCAGACTGAGGACCCAGCAGAGCTTATGCTGGAGAATTATGATACCATGTATCTTTTGGACCAACCTGTGCTAGAGCAACGGCTAGAACCTTCAACATGTAAGAAAGGGTGAGTAGCTATGGCAGCAAGATTTTTCACCCCCTTTGTTTGGTACCTGTGGGTTGCAGAGAAGGCAAGGTGGGGTGAATGAGTCAATCGAGCCCTTGCTAGGACTCCTTGCCCCTAGTACAGGGAACAGGTGACAGATGACTTGGTACCCCTTCGAGATTGAGTCCAGTTTGTATGTGTGCATGTGTGTATATGTGTGTGCGTTCATTTGGGAGGAGAAAGGAGGCAAATTCTTTAAACACTCTACCATTCCCAAAAGGTCAAGAACAGACACTCTAATCCAGCTTCCTTCTGTTCTTGAAGCTCAGAAAGAGAAAGAGATTTGTTGTTCAAAGGTACACAGAATAACCAGCAGACCTCCCTGCACTGTCCAGGCATCCTGGTAACAAGGTCTGCACGGGGCTCTGTGTTTTTCTGAAACTTGCCTTTGGATCACAGGCATGAAAGCCTTTGCGTCATCAGAGAGCCAGGAACCAAGTAGCCCTTGCTGAAGGGCTTTGCCCAAAGGAGCCCATCCTGAGGGCCTGTACATTCTAGAACGCTGGGCCATTGTGTCCAGGAGAATCCTGTGAGTGCCAGATAAAGACCCTCTGTGGGCCCTTGAACTTGAGAGTCTGCTTGCTTACTCCCTAGGACATGACTCAAACTCTCTTTCATCTGGACATTCTGGGAGAGGGCTGTAGAATCCAAGGGCTTCAGAAGCAGGTGAAGAAGACAGGAGGTAGTTGGGGAAGCAAATTGGAAGTGGGATTACATTATGAGAGGTCACTTCTCATAGCACCAATGAATCTGGCCTTGGGAAAGGATGGCGCAATGATCTCCAAGTTATCAAGGGGGGAGTGTGGGCTAGTAAAACTGTTAAGAAGGAAACTGACTTGGCCTAGCTTGTATCCCTCTTCCATTCATAGGAAGGCTTTCTCTGTTAGTACAGGGCGTGTTCGCCTCTGCTTATTTCCTCAACTCCACGCTTGACTTGGTTATGTGACCTTGGACAAGCCCTTTCTTAATTTTAGACCTCAGTTTACCTCAGTAAAGTTATAATTGATGGGAAGGGAAGGATAGCACTAGCATCTCCAAGGGTTTTTCAGCTTGAGTGAAGGATGATGATTTGACTTTTTGCTGTTACTTTAGCTTAGAAAGACCTTTGACCTGCAGGAAGCATGGGAAGCAAGAGTGTTCTTGAACTAGGCCAGGGAAAAGTGAGGGCAATTGTCTCCCTCAAGCAGTCTTTTAAAAAATATTTTATTATTTTTATTTTGTGTGTATGGGTGTTATGCCTGAATGTATGTAAGTGCACCCATGTCATGCAGTGCCCATGGAGGACAGAAGATGTGTCAGATCCCCTGGAACTGGAGTTATGGACAGTTGTTACCCTCCATGTTCGTGCTGGGATTTGAACGTAGGTAGCCAGTGCTCTTAAGCACTGAGCTATGTCTCCAGCCCCCTCCCTCAAGCAGCCTTAATATTATAGGATAGAACTAGGCCAGATTATCTCTATAACCCAAGCCTCATCTTGAGCCTCTTCTCTACAAAGACAAGCGGGAGGTTGGGCCCTTCCCACAGCACACACAAATCAAGTCCGCTTAGCTCCTCCAGACTTTAAAGCTGTCTTTTTCCCCTCTGCAGCACTCTGGGCCAAAGTTGTGGAAGCATTGGCAATTGCAACAACAGCAGCAGCAACTTGGGGGGCCTTCTCTGGAACCAAGGACAGCTTCATGGGCTCAAGGCTGGCCTGGAGCTCTTCTGATATGGCTGTCCTGATACAAGTGTCCACTCAGACAAGCCAGTGTTAACAGTGCTGTCTGTGCTGTATCAAATACTCCATGATGCAGTGTGGGAGATCCCAGATCCACCACATCAGTTCAACTTTTCACAATAGTGGAAGTTTGGAATGGTGGGGGATTTTTTTCCTTTTTTGTTTTGTTTTGAAAAACAATAAAGAGAATTTTGTCATGGTCTTTGTGAGATGAGGGGTGTGTGATTCTAGAGACTGCAGGTTGATAACAAGGCTTTTGAGTAGGAGCTGGATCCTTAAGCCACTTGAGTATACCAGTTCTAATTGCTCCCCTCGTCAGACTGCAGGTATACCTTCTACCAGGCACCTCAAACCATTTCTGTATCTCTAAACTGTAATGCGGGATAAGCCTACGAGGAAGCTTCAGGGCCCAGAGGAGAGGCATAGCTGACCACAGAGCACAGAAAGCATTCAGGTATAGGCATGTTTGTATGGGGGTGTACAGAGACCAGGGAGTGGGAAGAGGACCCAGGTTTTCCTGGTTAGCTCGTCACCCTTAGTGGGTAACAGGAACTGAAAGCTGGAAATAAGCCTTACTTTGTTACTTCTCTGTTTTTTGACCTGGAAAAGATAGAGTGTGCCCCTGTAGTGGGCATTGGAGCCATAAGAAATGTCTTAGGGACTGACCCTCAGCCCTTTTCTAACTTCACCCAGTCCTCTCAGTCATCTTTCCTCAAAGTGCCTACTCTATGTCAGTCCTTAGCTGCCAAGAGATTCAAGTCAAACCTTCATTCAGCCTGCTGAGGAAGGGCAGTTACTGTTGAGGTTTGAATGAGATATGTCCTCCATAGGCTCAGGTATTTGAACACTTCGTCCCCAGCTGGTGGCGCTGTTTGGGAGATTATGGACTCTTTCAGAGGTGTAGCCTTGTCTGAAGTGTGTCTGGGAGCAGGATTTGCTATTTCACAGTCTTGCCCTACTTCTAGTTTGCCCACTCTGTGCCTTGTGGTTGAAGATGTGAGCTCTCCTCAGCTTCCTGCTTTCCTCCATGTCTACTGCTTGCTGCCATGCCTCCCTGCTGTGATGGACTCTTACCCTCTGGAACCATAAGCCCAAATAAACGTTCTTCCATAAGTCGCTTTTGGTCATGGTATTTATGAAAGCAGCAAAAAGTAACTAATACACTATGTCAAAAATAAATATTAAAAAGATTCCCAACAGTGATGGATTCATCCCTCTGGAACTGTAAACCCAAATAAATTCCTTCTAGAAGTTTTTGCTCATGGTATTTTATCACAGCTATAGAAAAGTAACATATAGTTACTGAAGCGTGTGCTAAGTTGTCTTCAAGGAATTTTTGTAAGTGGCTGTAACCGAGTAATGGTGAAGACTTAGGAAAATGCCAAAGAGGAATTCAGCATAAATGCTGTGTCAGAACCCAGTCAAGGTGTCCTGTGCCCTCCACTCCAAGTTCACAGACCCTTAAGAGTTCTAACTTGTGTTAGGATCTCTAGGGATTCTGGAACATCTGAAAGGATACACATGTCTGAGCCTGGTGTGTATATTTCTTTTGAAAGGTTCATTTTTCTGCTAGAAAAGGGTTTGGAAATCATAGTTCTTGTTTAGCGCCCTCCCCCCATTTTTAAATTTTAATTATTTTGAAAATTTTCTGAGATTCTCTTATGTAGTCCCCTTATCTATCCCATCTCATTGTCAGTGCATAGATTTGCTGAGCCAGACGAGTGATTTATCTATGGTCATAGAGCAGTTATTAGGTTGGTGTAGATTAGTGTTTTCTTGAACATCAGCATCACCTGGGTTCTTGTTAGGAATGTAAATTGTTATACTGTTGCTCACCTCCTAAATCAAAGCTTAAAGAATATGCCATGATCTATGGTTTTGACAGACCCTTGCTGGGATTCTAATGCACATTAAAATTTGAAATGCCCTGGTAGACAGGAAAAAGTTCTTCAAAGACATGACTTCCAGACAAGCCCATTACTTAATTTGAGCAACCTTTGGCAAATCATGCCAAATTCTTAAACTGAAGGATGTGTGCCTAGAGACTTTGTAAGGATCATAACCGTAGATTGGGAAGTGCTCTTCAGGGGTGAGAATTGCATGGTGGATGAGAATGCTTGCTGTGCAAGCATGAGGACCTGAGTCAAAATTCCCAGCACCTGGGTAAAAAGCCAAGCACGGCTTTGCATGCCTGTAACCTTAGCACTGGGGACAGAGTGTGTGAATCCCAGGAGATTTCTGAGTACTCAGCTTACACAAGCTGAGCTTTCAGTTCATTGAGAATCTGATTCAAGGCAATAAAGTGGAGCTATAAAGCAGAAATAAAGCTATAAAGGAGGTCCTCTGGCCGCCACATGTGCGCAAACAGGTGTATGCACTCACGCACATGCATGCACTACATGCACAGACATACTTTGCACACACACATACACAAGAACGTACTTTTCAAAGCATATTGTGTGTCATATATGTGGTGGCTATACAGAAAACCTGCCTTAAAAAAAAAAAGGACAGGGAAATTAATTATTTTCCCAAACACACCTGTAATTCCGGCACTTGGCAGGCAAACACTGGAGAACTGAGAGGTCAAGGCCAGTCTGGGGTACATAGGCAGACCCTGTCTCAACAACAAACCAAGGACTGAGGATGTCATTCAATGGTAGAAGGCATGCCTAGCATTTGCGAGACCTTAGGTTTGGTTCATAGAACCATATGAAACAAACACACAAAAAATTAAGAGGGCTTTGGTAAAATTCAGGTCAACTCTTGGCAGTAGGGATCTTTGTCCTATTGCTTATCAAATAATGATTATAAGTTGCACGGACATAAATTTAATATTTTAGGAACAAATTTCTTTGTGTCTGTATGCAAATGAACTTTTCTTCTTGATTCTTAAAGAACGAGCCACTAGTGGTTAGTAGGCAAATAATTTATGCAATAAATTTGTTTACAGTTCATTGTCAACAACACAGCATTTTCCATCACAATTATAGGTGAAACAAAACATCAGGAAGAAGTCATTAATACATCCATGCTACTGAGACTATTATATAAAGCACTGCACATGCATTATAGGGCCAGACAAAACTGGGTAGGGGCTGTATTTTCACTCGCCTCATGTGACTGTGTATTTTGTCATTAAGACTTACATTATGTTTGGGTCAAACAAGAAACCCAAAGTGGTTTTATAAAAAGTTTACAACCATTAAACAGTACTGTTTAATCCCACAAATGGATAAAGCAAATTACTATAGCTCAATGATACACAAACCAGGACTAAAAATAGTCAATCTGCCTATGTGTATAGCTAGCTATAATACAGTAGATATCAAATATGCTGAGTCTTCGCAAAGGCATTGACTACTTTAGACAAGCAAGTTCTAGAAATATATTGGTTTGATTTCCAATGAAAACTAACAACAGTGTCATTTTGGTTGAAGACTGTGCGCTCCTCAGTGTCCTACCTGAAGAGAAGCAAACTAGGGGGAAGGAAAAGAAGGGGGTTGGGGAAAGACCTGAGCATGGCTCTTTGGACAGCCGGGCATTACTTTCCCTGCACAAATCAGACCTGATTCACAGCATAAAACAAATTGTATTGAAATCGTTGGCCCTCAAAAAGGGCATTTGTATGAAGTCCCACACTTACAGTATAGATAGAATGTTAACTGAGAGCCTCTTCACAATGAACTCTTCCACATTAGAAGAAAACTGTAACAAAGGTTAATAGATATCAATGATTGAATTGCTGTATAAAGATTATTTATTCCAAAATAGAAAAAAAAGGGATTGTAGAGAAGTAGTCTCTTAGAAACTAGAAGGGGTGGAGAGAATAAGAGAGAGGGGGAAAACATGCTATATTTCATTATTTAGAAGAAAAGATTTGCAGACCATTTCCATAAGGCATCTGTCATTCTCCCTTCCATAGCTGGTACCTTAAGAGTGAGTTCAATAGTTCCGTGTTGCCTTTGAAAAGGCTCCTTTTCCTTTGAGCTGTCTTATAGAAAGGGTGCCCTGGATTGACCATGCCCCTCCAGGGTTACATTTCTCCTTTAAGTGGAAATGAAAACAACAATAATAAGGTCACAACAAGAAAACAAAAACCAGAAAGTCTACAAAATCTAAGGCCTGAACAGGCACAGACTTGCTATGAGGTCAGAAAATCAGTGAATGAATTAAAATTACAAAGCACCTCTTGCAAAATATACTGCTTCTTGAAAACCACAAAAATACTGTGCCTTAACCCCTGCTGAGTACTTGGAGGTAAGTATCCTGGAGGACACACACTTGGCCCCATGAAGGAAGTCTGATTTTATTGTCAAGCGTGCCAAGGAGGTCTCAATGCTCTTCATTATTTGCTGTTTTATAATTATAGACAAAATGGAAGTCAAGAAGTATGTAGACTTCGATATTGAAAAAAAGTTTCTCTAAGAAGTAAGAACCAAGCTGGACTTAGGCATTCATAGTTGTACAGTTCCATTAAAGATTCTTACAGATGATTCACTAATATTGACACTATAAAAATCCCTTTTGCAAGGACATTATTAAATTTAATAGACTAAAGAGAGAATTATACTGTTTCAGATTGTACACACAGTATTTGTGCACCTAACAATAAAGGGCCTTGAAAACTGTCTTTGTTTATAAAGTACTACTGCCCTTAGGAAATAAAAGCTCCCTCATGACCCCTGGGCTACTTTCCTGTGACACACAGTGCCACTAATATGGTGAAAATTCAGTACTAAACATAGTTTAAGATGAGTTTTGTATATTTGCTTCTATACAATCAGGAGAAAAAGAGATACAATTTGTATCAACAAAAGGTCATTTCTGGTTATTTGCGGCATTGCTCCTAGCTGCTTTGGTTCATACACATTTTATGAGAAGAACGGTGATCCTTTTTAGAAAATAAAAACTACAGGTGCTACTTCAAAAGACTTCCCCTATTGGGAGGAGCTTACAGTTATTCTGTGTACTAAAAATGAACATGTTTGAGATGCTTTGCAGCTCACAAGACTAATCTTGTGCTTCCCTGTAAATTGCAAAGCTAGTGGATACTACACTGTCATTGATTTTGGTCAGAAGATCAGCTAACTGGCATGAAGGCATTAGAGTAATCTGAGATTGTCAAATACCCTGATTTAGACAAGGGGCAGATTTCGAAGGTCCAAGAAGTTAAAGGTAGTAAGTGATGCTTGTGTGAAGTAGCAAGCACTGCAGTGGGAATTGTCACTCTATATGGACCTGATAGAAAACATTTTTATACTTTATCAATATACCAGAAGATGGGAAGATTAGAGGGTAGGAGATAAGTGTGAAATTGTATCTTGGTAAACATTGGTTAGGATGTAATCAACTTTGACAGAGACAGAAAGCTGAAAAGCAGCATGCAAGCCATTATCAAACCACCAGAAACAACCCTGACTACAGCCTCACATTCAGATTGTTTCACAGTAAGAAACATAGGCAGTATTACACCTTCTCATGAAGAAACAAAAGGCCAAGGCCAGGCCTTCTCAACTCTCATGAAAAAGGACTCTAGAAGTTAGTAAGTTCCAGCTTCAGAAACTGAGCTGGTCATGGTTCAAAATGCTGAACTATACAATGGATTCAGAAGGGGGGCTCATTTAGTGCAGCTTAAAAAAAAAAACCCAATAAAACACCTCTTCTAGAGGCATGCAGCTACAAAGGATTCCACCCTGAGCAATATACAAATTGTGCAAATGGTGCTACTGACCCAAAGTTATGCCTTCTTTAACAATGCACCTCAGAATTGTTTAACACCAAGCGTACTCTCTAGGTGTGGTTTTGAAGTGCATAACAGAGTACTTCCCTTTTGGAAGCTGCCCTTTTCCACCTAGAAAATCCCCTAGTTTTGTCCTAATGAAATTCTACTCTACCAGTGACTGAGCTTATTGCCCAAATGGTGGACAGCAGGAGAAGGTGGATCACATGGCTATGAATTCTCTTTCACTATATTACATCCTATAATATTGAATACTGCATTGATCAGATGTCCAAGAAGCAACCTTTGGTCCCATATTGTATGAATGTTTTTTATTCGTCACTTAACGCCATCTCTCCTGGGATAAGTGGAGTGGACTCTGGTAGTAAGTCCCTTGGTCATTCAGATTCATCAGCACTTATGTATCATACACATACTATATGTGGTACTTGAGCTAATCGAGCAGCTCCTCTGTAGAAGCCTTCAACCTGACCCCTAATTTGCTAAGGTGAATAGATTTGAAAGCTAAGAACTGTTAATACATGTTGTCAAGTAAAATATGCAAAAGAAATCTAGAGTTGCTTTGCTCTGGTGCATAAGAAAGCAAAGTTTAAATAGTGGCATGTAATTTCACTTTCAAATCTAGTTGAAACTACAAAATTTGACAAAATTGTCAAGTTATTTGTGATCTATACAGGTGTAAACTAGGGACAGTATAGAGCTTACCTTCTCATTATCACCATAGAAAAGGTTATACCAGAGATACAAACACATCACAAACCAAATATATAAATTCATACATGCGATAGAATTGTTAAGAAGAGGATTTAGATCTGTTTCTAGAAGCTTCAATATGACCTATAACTTTGTTAAAGATGTTGAGTGATCAGATCTTCATGCGATAAAGTCTGTGTTTACTTTTAAATAGTTTTTAAGGTTCCTATTAAAAACCCTAAAAGGTTAAATCATGATATAATCTTACCCTGATGTGTTTGCTCTGTCAATTGGATAGATGGGATAGATGATTCATACTTTATAATAAAGAATGTGTGATTAAGAAAACACTGGTAGTAAAACCCTTGGGGTTTCTTGAGTTTAGGCCTCCCCTCCTGGGTTTTGTCCTCCATTACCTGCATGGTGCAGTGAAAAGGGGCATGAGACTTGGGGTCAGAGAACTTGAGTGTTTGTCTTGACTTGGTCATTTGCCAGCAGTGTGACCTTGGCAGATCAGTTAATCTCACCAGGCTTTAGCTTCCTTATCTATAAAATAAGATATAACTAAGATATACTTCACAGAGTTGTTATGCACTTAAATGATGTAAACACTCTGCAACTTTGAAAGCACAACACAAAGTATTAATTACTGTAATCATAGTATCTGTGTATTATTAGTGCTAATATTGATATTTATGTAAAGAGTATGTCTTGTGTCATGTCAACGTGCAGCCCTAAGCTTGGCCACAATCAAGGCTGCCAGTTGCTGGGCATCTGCTGTATGGGGATTCTTCTCCATCACTGCAAGAACAATGTTAGAAGGGAAAATGTTGCAGAGGTTCTTGTAGGTCTGATATTGGTGCTCTGGTATTATATGCTCCCTGGAATCATTGCACATTCCAACCCAAGGATTCCTCCAAAGCTGCTCCATCTTTTCAGGCATGCTCCGTACCATGACCGGCTCATAACATGGTTGCATGAGGCTGTTACCTAAGGGATAGGAGTGGTATCCATAGGAGTCTGCTGCACAGGGCAATGGATCCCAGCTAGCATGCTGTTCCCGGCACAGAGGAGGCCGCCTTTGCCTCACCGGGTTACTGTCATATAGGCGGGAGTCGGAAATGCTGTCCATTCGTGTCATCACCAGAGCACGGCCTGGCTGGGAGGTTCCCCCAGGGTGGATATTAGGAGGCATAGTGTAGTCTCCAGGACAGCTGGAGTGTGCTCCAGTTGCTGGGTGCTGGGCATGCAGAGCTAAGTGGGGGACTGACTGCTTGTGGGGGGCTTGCTTGGAATCTTCTGAACCATAGCTTTGCACTCTCGTTAAGGCTTCATGGTAACCATGAGAGAAAGGCTGAAGATGGTTCTGAGAAGCTGAGCGGTGCAGCTTCAAAGTGCCTTCAGGATGGGCATCAGCTACAGCCAAGTACAAGTTGTTGTAAGAGGAATAGTTGTCATTCCTGGTGTGGCTCATGTGACTGTCAGTACAGAGGCTAGGATTTCGCACGTATACCCCCTGGTTTGCTTCTGCCACGTAGTACTCTCGATTGTGCATGGTGTTGATGCTCAGTTTAGAGAAGTCGCTTAACATTGAATAGTAGCCATGGTCCCCCATGGAATCAAACTTTGGATATTGCTCAGCATAGCTAATAGGGGTCCCATGGCTGTTGGTAACCAGGATAGGGGGGTATTGCATGCTGACCATGTGCTCCAAGGAAGCCTTTTGATGGGGGAAATGTGAGGATCCTGGCACTGGGCTGCTGGCCGAACGGGTGTTAAGTGCACCCACTGCATGGCTTTTGGGGGGTGGGATTGTGGGGACACTTAAAGCAGTTACAAGCGAGGGGACAGAACTGGCCTCAGGCTTACGAGAAATGGACAGCCACTCCTCGGGCTCCACAGCTACAGACCGGATGCTGGGATCTGATTGGCGCTTGGGGGCCACACGTTTGACCTCTGAGGTTATCTCACCTTTGGCACTAGACATCCCTGTGCCACACTTGGCCAGGGTGTCTTCGCTCATTATTTTCACTGTGGACAGTTTGGCACTGATGCGGAGCTCATCAGCCACCGAACGCTGGGGTTGGTTGGCCCGCTCCGGATGATAGTATTTGCACTTGTGGCCGTAGGTGCATTTTTTGCCTGAAAAATAATGCCTTTGGGTAAGACTCTCTCTCATAGCCGTATAACCCTCTGTGCCAGAAATTGTAACAATCTGGTCACTCAGGTTAGGGTCATACTGTTTGGGGTTAAGGCAGGAAGTTAACTCTCCACAAAGATGAGAGACAGACAACACCAAGGAGTCATCACATACTGTGAGGGACGAGGGAGAAAGTGGAAAGCCTAGGAGGAGATTGCCGTGTAAATGCTAATATCTGAGCAATTGCCTAGCCTCCGTTTTCTGGTAATGTACAACTTTTCCTAGGCATGCTCTGTATGCTGAAGCAGCCAATGTAGAAGAAGGGAGCATGATGAAGTGCAAAGGGCACCCATTCAGACACCAGCTGGAAGTTTCAATTCCAGCTATGTCCTTTACTGGCTGTATGACCTTGACAGATGACTTTATTTTTAAGCCTCATTTTTCCTCTTCTGTAAACAAGATTCATAATCATGTCTATGTTATAGGACCATTGTGAAAATGAAATGAGACAGTACACATGAAAATACTCTGATTTAAACATGAATTGAGGACAAAAACAAAAAATTCTCTCCTCAACAAATGATTATTCAAAAGGAGCAGACATCTGAAATAGCCTCTGACCAAGCAGCCCATATTGCACTGTTAGGCTTACAAACTTCGTATCATGGGAATTTTGATAAGAGCACAAAAACACTCAGGAAAACTGTATCTCTAAAAATGCAAATGAAAGTTAAGTTTAGAGGCAACTGAAGTACAAATCAGAAGAAAATGGTATTATTAGTTGACAGAAGATTTGGTCACCTGCCCGAGGGACATGGTCTTCTTGGGGTCAATAATCCTTTGGCACTGACCTTTCTGCTTCTGTCGCCTATATAGTTTTTGCATGTCCTTATTCTTGGCAACATCACACAGGACTTAGGCATCTAGAGCACATGTGTTATTTTAACAAGGGACCACTTATCGTCCCTTCAATTCTAATTACCTTTTCCTCCTGCAGCTTCTAAGATTTTTAAACATCTGAGAGTACATATACACGTTTTAACTCACAGAAAGTAGACAAGCCAAGATTTCCCAGTTGAAAGAGAAATCTGGAAAAGAAAATGATTCACAGAGTCCTTATGTTTCCATTAGTACAGAACTCAGTTCTGTACATAGGTACTTACCATAAGGACATGGTTGTTTCTTATGCTCAGGAACAACAGGTCTCTTTCTTAAGAAATTCTCAAGGCTTGGACCATGGCGTCCTAAAGGATCATCTGGAGGCATAAATCTGAAAGCATGCCAACAAGAGGTGAATGTCTTCCCTTCTGTCCCTGTTGCTCCTTACAAGAGCTCAGGCTTTCATTCTACCTTGCCTGTTCTATGGTCATAGCTTTCTATGTGCTTTCTACATCATATGTGTCTACTGTTAACACAGCATTCTTTTCCTTTGTTCCTACTTGATCACATAGAAAGCATTACTTCCCCTGTGCTTCATTATTTCATGGACTGATTTGCACCACTCACATTGGCATGAATGCTGGTATCCCCAGTATGTTAGCCACTTTCGCACCATCATAGATGTATTCATAATATTCCTTTCACCTGTCATACCCAGAAGCCTTCTTTATTCTATAAAATTCATTTCAAAAGACAAAACAATCTTAACATACTGTTTCTTTGTCTGTCTCTCTCCAGGTCTCTCCTCTGTCTCTTCCACTACACTTTGAGCTCTTTGAGAGTGAGTCCTGCTCCCAATTCAGCCTTTCATCTCCATAGAAACCAGCATAATGTTGTACATTAAATGTTCAGTAAATGGTTATTGACATGAAATGCAATGCATTGCTACTAGTAACTTGTATACAAATATTCAGAGATTACTGGAAAGAAACTCACTTATCATTCACAAAAGAATACATCAGCAACCGCTCCTCTATAAACTTCTTCCATTCTGGCTTTTCAACTTGAAGGTCTCGGTAGTTATCATTGGACACAATGATGCCATCAGAATCAAAAGCCAATTTGACTATGAATCGGTCATCATAGCAGACCACCCTTCTGCCTTGGACCCTTCGGGATGGTGTGAAGACAAGGATTTTTTCCTTCTCCAGTTTACGTAGAATATCTTGATCTGTGAAAATATGATTATATGCCACAAAGTAGAAATCATCTTTGGAACTTAACAGTGTTAGCCTCATATTACCAAAACAAAAGTTGGCACTGGGGAAGTCTTGTATTTGGCCTTGGAGAACAACTGTGTTGTGTATCTGGCTGTATTATCAAGTTGAATTGTAACCTTCGGTAAGTCATTTTCTCTTTATACTTCAGCTTTCCTTTCAATAAGATAAAAAAGCTAGATTCAAACACAATTAATTCTTAAGAACTATCACAAAGAACTAACACTTGATCTAACATGCTTTTTCTTTCTGAGACACAGTCTTACTATGTAGCCCAGGCTAGCTTAGAAGTTAACATCCTCCTACTCAAGTCTCCCAAGTGCTGGGATTACAGATGTGTCCCATCACAGTTAGGTTACCCTAGCATTCTTGATGCTTGTTTTGCCTTTTGTCTGAAGCATCTGATTGGTTTCTGTGGTTCTGGGCTTGGAACCCAGGGTCTAGAGCACGCTAGGCAAGTGCTATACCTCTGATCCATATCCCCAGCTCTAGCACTACCTTCTTGACTAGTGAAGAAAACTCAGAGGTAGCCAAGAATGTGTCTGGCAGGAGGAGAGTAGAGCATCACTCATGAACTGTTTCATTTTTTTTTTACTTGTACCTGAAAGAAGGACAAAACTAAGGCAGGAAGCCAAGCTGCACATTTGCATAGTGGCTCTCTCTTTAAAAAAAAAAAACCACTTGTTTTTATTGTGTGTGTGTGCAAGTGTGTGCATACATGTGTGTGTATACATGCATGCACACATGTGCACACCATAGTGTGCATATGCAGGTCAGAGGACAACTTTTGGGAGTTGGTTCTCTTTCTACTACTTGGTTACAGGGATTGAGCTCAGGCTTTCAGGCTTGGCAGCAAATGCCATTACGTGCTGAGCTGTCTCCTTGGCCTGTGAACCTCTTTCTTTTTGAACTCAGTTACTTAGGAGAAAAAAACTTGCTTGGTGGGTTTGAATGGTACCAAGATCTACTCTTAGACTGAGGCATGGGTCTTCTCAATAGATGCACACAGCTCTACACAGAGCTCAACCATTCATTCACAGGACTTTCTTTTTTCTTTTTCTTTGTTTCTTTCTTTCTTTGTTTCTTTCATTTATTAGCCTTATTTATTTTTATTTATTTATTTATTTATTTATTTATTATTTATCCTTTTTGAGACAGGGTCTCCCTGTAGCCCCAGCAGGGGGCCTGGAACTTGCTATGTAGACCAGGTTGGCCTCAGTCTCACAGAGATCCACCTGCTCCTGCCTCTCGAGTGCTGGGATTAAAGGCATGCACCACCACGCCTGGCTCACAGGACTTTCTTAGTAGATACAGCAGGCTAGAGATGGTAAGCAGAGGACTGGGATTTATATGTTCTTCGGTGCTATAAAAAACACCTACTAGGCTTAACGTTTAGAATGGTGGAAACTAGTGTTCTGCTAAGAATACATTTTAGAGGTTTTGATAGTTACAGGCATGTTAGGTTAGTCACAGGCATAGGCAATGAGTGGTTTTCAAGGTGACAGAAAAATAGCCCAAGATAATCTAGCACTAGTTTGCAACGTTTTAGCCATGCACATTTACAAGGTTCAGTCATTTGGCATTGAGGAATCTTTTTTTTTTTTCATTTTTAATGTTTTTCATTTGTTTCTATTGACACATTGGGTCTTAATATGTATAGAAGAGGTATGTTGGTTCCAGTGGGAGGGAGGCTATGGGAGGGTGCCAGCCTTAAAGAACCTTTAACACAGGTGCAGCTTCCTTTCTTTCCCTAGAAACTTCAGCTTACACATTCAAAACTTACTCATATCTCTTATTTTTCTATGTAGCACCTTGCATTGAGTCATCTTTTTTTTTCTCCTTCTCCTCCTCCTGGTTCTCCCTCCCTCTCCCCATTCCTCCTCCTCCTCCTCCTCCTCCTCTTCCTCCTCCTCCTCCTCCAAATGACATACTCCTTCTCTTCTTTCTCCTCCCCTTCCTCCTCTTTCTCCTCCCCTTTCTCCTCCTCTTCCTCCTCCTCCTCCTCCTCCTCCTCTTCCTCCTCCTCCTCCTCCAAATGACATACTCCTTCTCTTCTTTCTCCTCCCCTTCCTCCTCTTTCTCCTCCCCTTTCTCCTCCTCTTCCTCCTCCTCCTCCTCCTCCTCCTCTTCCTCCTCCTCCTCCTCCAAATGACATACTCCTTCTCTTCTTTCTCCTCCCCTTCCTCCTCTTTCTCCTCCCCTTTCTCCTCCTCTTCCTCCTCCTCCTCCTCCTCCTCCTCTTCCTCCTCCTCCTCCTCCAAATGACATACTCCTTCTCTTCTTTCTCCTCCCCTTCCTCCTCTTTCTCCTCCCCTTTCTCCTCCTCTTCCTCCTCCTCCTCCTCCTCCTCCTCTTCCTCCTCCTCCTCCTCCAAATGACATACTCCTTCTCTTCTTTCTCCTCCCCTTCCTCCTCTTTCTCCTCCCCTTTCTCCTCCTCTTCCTCCTCCTCCTCCTCCTCCTCCTCCTCTTCTTTCTCCTCCTCCTTCTCCTCCTCCTCCATCTGAAACCTATAACAGTTTTCCCTACTTTGCTGAAACTGGGTTACCAGTCAACCTGTGGCCCCCACCAATGAATTAAGTAAATGCTTTGATTTATGACTTTCTTTGTTCTGTAACTAATAAAACTTCATGTAACCACATTCACAGTGGAACATATCTTTAAGCCTATGTACTTGGGCCATGGTCTTGTACATGTGGCTAAAGAATAAACTATTTCATATTTTCTCTCCCCCACCCCCACAAAAGAGGGTATACTGCATGAACTGCTATAAGTGAAGGTAGTGAATATACTGCCAGTATGTGGTCCACATCATGACTTTTGTAGAGTCCAGACACCTATCTTTTCATGAACTCCTTCTTCCATAAAAATATTAGAAAGTCCATTTTAGAATTGCATTGATATAAAGGAAAAGATAATCCGATTAGATGTATTGGTACACATTGTTATTATATTATATTATATATTTTCTTCTGATGTGAAAAGAAAATGCAATAGAAACATATTTGTAGGGATTTAAAAAGTCTAATTATCATTAGGCACTGAGCCCGCTTTGCCTCATATATAAATTGGTTCTGCCTGTCTTTGGATTTTTTCCCTCTCTGTTATACCTCCTAATTTGGAAACCCCACAATTACTCCTCTAGTTCAAAATGAGATGCCCTTTATATTATAGAATTTTAGTTTTTTGAAAAATATTAAGTCATGTTAATAATCAGATTTATCTTCTATAGTCTGAAATCTATGATTAAACAGAAAAACAGTTTTTTAACAGATGGGCTCATTGTGCAGCCCAGGCTGGCCTAGAACTTACTATGTAGCCCAGGTTAGCCTCAAACTCATCATCTTCCTGCTTTGCAGCACTACTCCAATCTGAAAAATATTTTTTCCAATTATGTGCTTTATCTTTTACAGAAATTAAGTCTTTATTTAACTATAACATACCACAAAACAATGGTGGTTTCATATGGATCACTTTATAAAAGATACACTCACTAAAAAACATTTTAACTATACTTAGCAACTTAAAAAAGCCATTATCTAAATTGGGACCATTGACTTCTATGCAAATTATGTTATTATCTTTATCTCTAGATGACAAGAATTTTTTTTTATTTGAAATAGTACCTGTAATTGGTGCATCAGGGCGGGATTGCTCCTTTCTCCATGCAGGTACAAATACAGTGATATCTTTATGGCCTTTGTCTAAAAACCAATCTACAGCAAGTTGTATTCCCCGGCAAGAGAATTCTTCTTTGTTCCCATGGCTACAGAAAAGTATAGAGAATAAGAGACAAGAGAGTTGACAATAAAGAGCAAAATGAAATACTCCACCAGACTTTTACTTTTTCTTAGTACTAAGATTAACAACAGGGGCCCTTCCTTCCTTCCTTCCTTCCTTCCTTCCTTCCTTCCTTCCTTCTTCTTTCTTCCTCTTTCTTCCTTCTTTGGTGTTTTGAGGCAGGGTCTCCTTGTAGCCACAGCTGGTCTGGAGCTCACTATGTAGATCAGGCTGGTTTCAATCTCACAGAGATTCATCTGCCTCCACGTCTTGAATGCTGAGATTAAAGGTGTACACTACCATGGCTAGCACATTCCTTTCAGTTTCCACCCGTTTTTTTTTTTTTCCAGACAGAGTCACACTGTATAACTCAGGCTGCCTTGGACACACTATCTAGTTGAAGCTGTCCTCTAGCTGGTGATCATCTTCCAGCCTCATTCTTCCAAGTGCTGAGATTAAAGGCTTGCATCATCATTCCTGGCTGACAGTTTCTTTCTTGATCCTGTCAAATTCAGGATCTATGCAAGCATGCTATTACTGAGGTATACTCTTATCCCAGAGAATGTATTTTTAAAAGAGATATTTAGGGGCTAGAGAACAGTTCCAGAGTAATCCAACACCCTTTTCTGACCTCTGTAGGCATTACACAACACTATAGGGGTGCACTTGCATGCACTCAGGCAATACACTCATACACTAAAATAAAAAAAAATAAAATATATAAAAATAGAAAATCATATTCTTTTTATTCTATTATTGTAAATCTTGTGTTTATTATTACAAACTTTACTGAGGGCTACAGGTGGTTAATAACAACTCTCAACTTAAACCAGGCACAGCAACTATTTCCTACTATAAGTTTCATTTTCTCTCTCCTTTCTGTTTTTACTGCCACCTTTGTTCAAAGATTTGTAACAGATTTTAATATGTTTTTTAAAAAATAGGGCATTTATAAGAAATCTAGATAAAATTTATATGGAGGGAAGTTGAATGTGCGTCTTACACACACACACACACACACACACACACACACACCCCTACAGTGTAACCCCATGGCCTCAGGCATGTTAGAGTTTTGAGACATCTTCCCAACCACTGAGCACATATGTCAAGCTGAATATATGACACTGATAGTAAAATGATGCACATGGAAGTGCTCTTCTTATTATTCTAACTTAAAAAGTCAAGCATTTATTTTATAATTGTAACATGGTGCAATAATAGAAGAAATTGTATTGCCCTAATCTTTGTGCAATTTAAAAAAACCTAAGCAGGCCCAAAAGCTAGCCTGCCTGTGCTGTCCTCACACTCCCAGGCCTAGCTCAGGCTGTGTAGCTCAAGCACTGGCCCAGGCCAGTGAGTGTTTGTGAAATCCAAATTCAGGATCTAGAGGAGCTGGGAGATTAAAAAAGATTCATGGAGCTGCTGAAAATGTGACATACTTTATTTATCTGTGCAAGAACCTGTGCCCTTGGTCCCAGGAACATATTATAGGAAATCACACAATGGTGGCTTCTTGAAAAAATTGGTTGTATAATGACTTACATAATGGCAACACACTGTTTATTCATGGTTCCTCTGACATCTGGTAGTAACCATCCTAACTAAGTCATTCCAGAAGTTTTGATTCCCTTCAGTGATCCAGATCCTAGCCCACCCACAGGATCTTCACACTCTCAGGCTTACTTCAGGTAATGCAGTTTGTGCATCATCCCAGGCAGACCCAGCTGGGAGTCCTGGTTTCTTGATTATCAATTAACTGGAATCACCCCCATCCCTACAATAAAAAATCAACTCTGAGTACCTGAAAGACTGACCTACCAACTTTTCCTACCTTGTCTGAAATCAACCAAGCTTAGACAGTAAGAAAACAGAACCAAATTTCACTCAATAGAAGCAGGCTAGAATCTCATTTCAAACATAAAACCAACAAAAGAAGTTAACATTCCTAGGTCACATTGCAAAACCCCAAGCATATGAAAGGCCAAAAAAAAAAAAAAATCCTCTCCTAATCCACTAGCCCTATAAAAATGTTCTATAGTGAGAATTACCTGGATGAACACTAGAATACAGACTTTAACAGAACAATCATAAACATGATCAAATAATATATGGAGTTTATGGAA
Source organism: Nannospalax galili (assembly GCF_000622305.1). Taxonomy (NCBI): domain Eukaryota; kingdom Metazoa; phylum Chordata; class Mammalia; order Rodentia; family Spalacidae; genus Nannospalax; species Nannospalax galili. The sequence goes on along the minus strand of NW_008347808.1, from coordinate 696,183 downwards.
GAGATGAAAAACAACAACAGCAAAAATCCCCACCTAACTGAACTTAACAATAGGAATAAAGTCCTGAGTTAAGTTCAAGAAAACACAAATATAGAGCTGGATGAAATGATGAAGACAATTTAGCATGTGAAAACTGAGTTCAGTAAACAGAAGCACTGAAGAAGTCACCCCATACAACCCTGAGAACCAGGTGCCTCTGCCTGCTGGACCACTTCCATTTCTGGTCACCTCAAAGCCCTGCCACTGTTTTTCAAGGACCCTCACCTCCTCCTGACTCCTTGTCTCTCTTTGGGACTTGACATTTCCCACTCCATTCTCTACCAGGGACACCCTGGAGCCCTGAAAGTTGTCTGACTGGCATCCTCCAGTTGTTCCATCCAGTCTTGAGACCCAGGGTTGGACCACATTGCCAGGGGAAACCTGTTCTAAGTTCCCTGATTAAGGCACTTCAGGCACCAAACTGTAGCTGACAAACAGAAGACCTAGGATAGAGGCTGTAGCCCTAAGGACTAGACATAGGAAGTGGCCATCTCAATCGTGGCATGAATTTACTTCCTCCTGAACATTATAAATACCTGCTGAAAGAAGAAAAGTCAGTTGAACAAAAAATAAATGAAGTCAACTAACTAACGCCAGATGCACAAATCTGTAGAAGTAAAAATTCAAAAACAGAAAATAACATGCCTCCTCTAAAACAGTACAAATGCCATAGTAATGGCTCCTAATAAAAATGACCTGAAAGAACTTTCAGACAAAGAATTCAAAAGAAAAATTTAGCTATGGTCAAATCAAAGATGAAAAAGTCAAAAAGATGAATTAAATGAGGAAGACAATCCAAGTCATGCAAACAGCGTTCAAATTGTTGAGGCAAACCCAAACTGAAATGACTCTGGAAAAGAAAAAGTCAATAAGCTAAATAAAAACTTGAGTGGGAAAGCTTTACTAACAGAATGGATCATGTTGAAAATAGAGACAGGGATGGAAGGCAAAGTACTGGAACTGGGCCACTAAGTATAGAGCAATACAAAACAAAGAAAACAATAGGAACATAGGAGAGTTTGGGGACACCATGTGTTAGATAGGCATGTCCTCTGAAAGAACTACCAACACCTGGATGTCTGAACCCTAAGATACTCTGTAGAAAGGAAGAGAGACAGTCACCCCTCCCACTCAATTGCATGTGGGGGCGTGGTCTAAGGAGAGACATGGAAGAAGCCAGGGAGGTGGTGGGAGTTTTGCCATCTTGGCCAGGGCTTGGCTGAGATATAGGGAAAAAAGCCCATGGGCATCCATACCTTTGTGACTTCCTCCCGGATAACATAAGCTTCGTTGGCAAGCCCAAATAAATACCTTTATTCCCTAAACTGTACCTTAGAGGGACATTGTGTCAATTTGTCGGTGAGGTCCTAAGGACAGCGTGGGCCCTGGGAGCCGAGAGTGTGCGCAGTGTGGGCCTCTCATAAGAGAATTTCACTTTACACCATGAAAAGACCTAACTTTCAAATATGGGCATAGAAGGAGAAGGATACTATAGCAAAGGCATAGAAAATACCTTTAGTAATATCGTAGAGAAAAACTTTCCAAACCTAGAGAAAGATATGCCCACTCAGGTACAAGAGGCCTACAGAACACCAAATAGAGAGGACCAGAGAAGAAATTTTCCACAACGTATTATAATTAAGACATTAAAACACAGAATAAAGAATGGGTATTGAAAGACGAAAGAAAGATCAAGTCACTTACAAAGGCAGACTCATTAGAATAATACCCGATTATTATTTACCAGAAACATTTAAAGCCAGAAGGACCGCAAACGATGTATCAAAGTCCTAAAAGAGAACAACTGTGAACCCAGGCTATTGTATCCAGCAAAACTATCTAAAAAATTGAAAGAAAAGTAAATTCTTTCCATGATAACATGATTTATAACTACTAAAACAGTTTACAGAAGATACTAGAGAGATTACTTTAATCTGAAGAGAAGGATAAAAACACCCACGAGGTCACAGGGAACACATAATGCCACCATAGGTCATCAAAAGACATGTGAGAAGACACCACAAAATTAACAGAATTATAGGAATTCATATACATCTTTCAATAGTAATTCTTAATATCCTCAATTCCTCACTAAAGAGACACAGACTAACAGGCTGAATTAGAAAATGGGATTCATCTTTTTGCTGCCTCCAAGATATATGTCTCAGCATCAAGAATAGACAACACATTAAGGTTATTCCAAGAAAACTGATCTAAGAAACAACCAAGCATAGCTACTTTAATATCTGACAAAATAGACTTCAAACCAAAACTAGTCAGAAGAGATAAAGAGGGACAATTAATACCAATTAATGGAAAAGTTCACCAACATGATATTACAATCCTAAATGTATGCCCACCAAACACAGGTTAATCCAGTTTCATTAAAAATACTAGGAGTTCTCAAATCACAGAATAATCACAACAGTGATGGTGTGAATTTCAATACCCCACTGTCACCAACAGATAGGTCATCAGGAAACAAAAGAAAATAGAGAAACTCAGAAGTTAAATAACATCATAAATGTGTTTATAGTAGCAAGAAAATCCCCTTAGTGTTCTGGGTGGGAACCACATTCCAAGTGAATAACCTGGCCACAGACCAGCCCTAGCACTCTGGGTTCATTTTGCTTCATGTTAAAGAGATTGGAGGGATACTTAGTGCATTAAGGATATGTTAAACATTTCCTGCATGGAATTCCCACCTCCTGAGGCAATATCTTGTGGGTGAGCAGCCTTGTAGCTCCAGAAACCTGTACCTTTTCTTATTTTCTCTCTCTTTTCTAAGCATGCTTTCCATAACACTCCAGGGTGCCCCGACATTTTGGGTTTCTTTTCTCTGTCTTTAAAGCACCTCTCCCTGCAATGTGGCTGCTGGTATACCATGTATCTGACCTCCATGCTGGCTTTAAATATAATGGGTTTTTCTTTTTCTTGACTCCATTCTCCTCTTCAGAACAGCTGCTGAGATTTATAGCTTCCTTGCCTGGAGGTTTTTGTTTTAAATTCTAATAAGTATTGTCCTAAAGAGTCTGTTTGAGCCCATTCTTAAATTCTTAAATTCTTTTATTAATGAGACTAAAAATCTTAAGAAGGAACCCTGTTTTCCCATCTATCAAATGGACCTAACAGATATTTGCAGAACATTGCACCCACACACTGAAGAGCAAACATTCTTCTCAGCAGTCCATGGAACTTTCACTAAGACTGACAACATACTAGAACACAAAGCAAGTCTCAACAAGTATAGGAGGACTGAAATAACATCCTGCTTGTTATCCAACTACAATAGAAAAAAACTTGATATGAATCGCAACAGAAACTACAGAAAGTACATAAACTAAACACCACCACTGAATGAAAATTGTGTTGTGAAAGAAAGTTCCCAGAAAGAACCACTGCATCCTGAGCTGAATTTCTTGCAAGGTTGACCAACTGGTAAACACTTCAGTGACTGTGGAGAGTTTGGAATGTTGCACCTCCAGAGTCTATTCACAAATTATCTGGGGACAACTTTAACCCCATAAATAGCCACACCTTGCCTATCTCTGTTTCTGAATTAACATTCTTGTGACTAATAAAATGTATTAACAGAACATTAGATTCCACCCACCAAAAAGCTAAGAATATCATCAAATAGCATCTGAGACCTATAGTAGAAACCCCACCCCCTTTGCTATGATTTGCCTATTGAATGCATCCACCAATCTATTTGAAAAGTGTCTTATTTTATGAGTTTTCTTTGTTCTGCTACTATAAACATGTAACTGTTACTACACTGGAACACGAACTTTGGGCTAACCTGAATCTGTGTTCTCGGGCCATGATCACTCATGTTTGGCTCCCAAATAAATTATCTTTTATCCCTTTTGAGGTGAGATTTATGATTTTGTATAAACAGCATCAAGGAAGGAAATCAGAAAGTAAAATTTCAAATTCCTCGAACTGAATGAAAATTAAAACACACCATATCAAAATCTATGGGACATAATGAAGGCAGTCCTTACAAGAAAGTTTATAGCACTAAGTGCCTACTTCAGGAAATTAGAGACATCTCATAATCGTAACTTAATGACTACCTGAAAGTTTTGGAAAACCAAGAATAATCAATACCCAAAAAAGAGTGAAGAGGAAGAGATAAACAAAATCAAGGTTGAAGTTAATGAAAATAGAAATTAAAAAACAATACAAGAATCAATGAAATGAAGAGTTTTTTCTTTGAAAAGATTAACAAATTTGACAAACCTTTGGCTAGTTTAACTTAAGAGACGACCCAAATCAATAAAATCAAAGATGAAACGGAAAAAATTGAACAAAAATTTTATGAAATTCTTAAAAGACCAATAAAAATATTTTAATGGAAAAATTATATTTCCCTAAATTGGAAAGTCTAAAAGGAATAGAATGCACGGCAGAGTGAGGAGTATGTGGAGAGGTAAGTAACACTAAAGGCTTTTAGAAAAAACTTATGGAAACCTACCACTATAGAGGCTTCTTAAAATATATACATATAAATTGTAAAAGAGATTAAAAGAAGTTATCCTATAACAGGGGAATGTTACCCTTTCTAGGCATCACAGGCTAATTAAAAAAAATACCCCAATGCCAGGAATGGAATCCCTCTTTAGAAACTGTTGACCATGAATCCCATAGATCCTCAAAGAGTACTGGCCATTGCCCCTGCTTTTGGTTACCCATCACATCTGGATGGTAAGACCTTATTACAAAGACATTACATATGTGAGCTGTAGAACAAGTAAGTAGAAATCAAGCTGACTCTGACTTCAGAGCCTCATCTCTACTAGCTAGCATTCATAGTGCTCAAAAATGCTATGCAATCCATGGGAAGGAAAAAATTATCATTAGCCTTACCCTAGCTGTGAATCCTGTGAACTATAATAACAACTGGCCTGGCAAGATATGACAACTGGTGCAATAGTGAAACAAATATTATGGGAATAACAAACCATTGTTTAATTGGACTTAAGGTCTGCTTCCTAGGATGGAGCCCATACCTGATATTGTTATCAGGTTTCAGAACCTGAGGGCTAAACAGGTCATAAGAGAGCCTAATAGTAATTTTCTACTAAACAGTTATCAAATTAAACTCTCGATGACTTATTGTTATACCCATAGATTAATGCATCTCTCAGCTCTTCCCAGAGAAGTTTCCTTATGCAGCAAATGGGAATTACCACAGAAACCCACAGCTGGCCAATGTGCAGAGAACAAGAGACTGCAGAGCACTTTTACTCGAATAGGAGGACACCTGTATCAAACTGCTACTTCCCAAGGAGCAGAGATCATTACAGAAGATGGAGTGGAAAGACTGTGAGATACAGAGGTGCTTGATGACCATAAGGAAATAGAGTTTTCCAGACAGTGTGTCAGTTACTCATACGAACTCACAGCAATGATGACAGTATGCACAAGTCCCATGCAAGCTCAAATCAGAAAAAAATCCCAGCATAGACATGAAGAGGTGGGTAAGAAGCTCCAACTGCACCTAAGGAAACTGTGTCAACAGATGGCTGCTGGGAGGGGCAGAGATAGCCTTTTCCAAGTAGGGGAGTCTTGGTAGGTTAATCAGGCTCCAGTGGATAGATGCACACTGAAGGACATTTGAAGACACAAACTTGACTCTATAAGCCCTTCTCTCTCTCTCTCTCTCTCTCTCTCTCTCTCTCTCTCTCTCTCTCTCCCCCTCTCTCATTCTCTATCTATCATCTATCTATGTATCATCTACCTATATATCATATATATTAGAGTACAGTGAGTTGGGTGGGGGCAGTAAGGGGAGGTTTGGATAGGGGAGGGCATCCAAACAAAAATTGCAAAAATTCAATTACAAAAAATAAGAAGAAAAAAGTATTCTCCTACACTGGAAAATCTAAAAAAAGATGAATCTCTAAATCTAGACAGCCTACCAAAGCTAAATCATGACTAAATAAATAATTAACAGACCCATAACAATCAATGATATAGAAACAGCAATTAAAAATAATATCACAGGACTAGAGAGATTCAGTGCAGAAATCTACCAGAACTTCAAAGAAGAGCTAACACCAACATTCCTGAAATTATTCTATTCTGCAAAATAGAAAAGAAAGGAATACTTCTAAATACTTCATATGAAACCAGTATTACCATGACAGCAAAGATGGATAAAAACCAACAAAATAAAAAATAAAATTAGACGCCTATCTCCCTGATGAATATAGAAGTAAAAATTCTCAATAAGATACATGTAAAATGAATTCAAATGCACATCAAAACAATCATCTTCCATTATAAAAGTTGAACTCACCCTAGAGATGCAGGAACGATTCAACATATGTAAATTGATAATGGTAATCCACTACTTAGAGTCAAAGATGGAAATCACATGATTATCTCATTAGATGCAAAAAATACCTTTGAGACAATTCGACATACATTCATGATAAAAGTCACGGAGTATCTTGGGATATATGGGACATTTCTCAACATAATAAAGGTAATATATCAGTCCACAGCCAACTTTATGGTAAATAGAGAAAAACTAAAAAAAAAAATTACACTAAAATCAGGTGCAAGACAAGGCTATCCTCTTTCTCCATTTCTGTTCAATACAATGCTTGAAGTTTTTGCTAGAGCAGTAAGACAAGTGAAGTAGATAAAGGAAGACAAAATTTATTTATTATTTTTATTATTATGTGTATGAATGTTTGCCTGCATTTATGTATGTACATCATATGCACCCAATATCTACAGAGCTAGGAAGTGGGTGTCAGGTTTCTCTGGAACTGGAGTTACAGATGGTTATGATCTGACATGTGGGTGCTCAGAACTGAACTTGGATCCTCTGTAAGCACAGCAAGTGGTCTTAACCAGTGCTCAATCTCTGCAGCCTAGGGGATACAAGTTGGAAAGGAAGAAGTCCAAATGTCTCTATTTGCAGATGATATGATTCTATATGTAAAAGATCCTAAATCCTGCACCAGAAAATTTCAGAGCTGATAAACACATTCAGTAAAGTAGAAGGATACAAAATTAACACACAAAGATTCAGTAGCCTGCCTATATACCAACTACACACATGTTGAGAAATAAATCAGGGAAATAATCTTATTCACAATAGCCTCCCCCAAAATCTAGGAATAAATCTAACCTAAGAACGGAAAGACTTGTAAGGAAAAAATTTTAAGACATTGAAGAAAGAAACTGAAGATACCAAAAGATGGAAAAACCTCCCATGCTCATGGATTGGTAGAATTAATATTGAGAAAGTGGTCATCCTACCAAAAACAATCTACAGACTCAGTGCAACCCCCATTAAAATTTCAACACAAGTCTTCACAGAAACTGAAAAAGTTATCTCAAACTTTACAGGTAAGCACAAAATATCCAGGATACCCACAATAATTCTGAGCAATACAAGAGCTGGAGGCATCACCATCCCTGACTTCAAATCATACTACAGAGCTATAGTAATAAAAGCAGCATGGTAGTGACATAAGAACAGACTCAGTGACCAATGGACTACCTGATTTTTTTTTTTACAAAGGGGCCAAAAATATACATTGGAGAAGTTACTGCATTGTCTAAAAATGGTGCTGGTCAAACTAGATAGCTACATGTAGAAGAACTAAATTAGTTCCTGATCATGCACCCTGAATAAAACCCAACTTTAAATGGCTCATTGATCACAACAAAATACTTGATACCTTCAGTCAGACAAAAGAGAATTTAAGGACTAGAATGGAGTTTATAGACACAATAAAAGGCTTTCTGAACATAATCCCAATAGTGGAAACATTATGATCCAAAATTGACAAATGGGACCACGTAAAACTACAAATTTTCTGTACAGCAAACAACACCATCATTTTAGGTAAGAGGAAACCTATAGAATGGAAAAATATCATTACCAGATATACATCTTGAAGGGAGTTAGTACCTTGCATATACAAAGAACTAAAAAAAAAAGACCCTAAACACCCAAAATGCAAACCCAAGCTGGGTGTGGCAACACACCCCTTTAGTCCCAGCAGTTAGGAGGTAGAGGCAGAGAAATCTCTGTGAGATCGAGGCCAACATGGTCTATATACTGAGTTCCAGGCCAACTGGCCAGCTGGAAGTACAGGGAAACCCTGTCTCAGAAAGACCAAAAAAAAAAAAATCCCAATTAAAAATTGGGGCAAGGAACTAAACAGAGAGCTCTCAAATGATGAAATGTAAATAGATGAAATATTCTTTCAAATATTCAATATCTTTTGGCATTTGGGAAGTGCAAATTACAACCACTTTGAGATTTCACCTTACCCCAATCAGAAAAGAACAAACAAACAAACAAACAAGACAAATGATGAGAAACGCTGGTGTGGCCTTGGGTAAGGGGAACACTTATTCATTGCTGGTGGTAGTAAAAACTGGTGCAGCCACTATGGAAATAAGTGTGGTGGTTTCTCAGAAAGCTAGAAATAGAATTCCCATATGACCCAGCTATGCCACTCTTGAGCACACACCCAAAGGAGTTATATCCTACTACTGAGATATCTGTTCGTCCATGTTCATTGCTACTCTATTCACAACAGCTGGGAAATGGAAACAACCTGGCTATTTGTCAACCAATGAATGAATAATGAAAATGTGGTACATTTACACAATGGAATATTATCCAATTGTTAAGAAAAATGAAATATTTGTGACCTTTTGTATTCCTGGTCCTCTGTTCCATGAGGGAGCTTCGTTAATGAAAACTGAGAGATTCATTAGTGACTTCTTTACCCCTGTCTATGTTTTGTGAGCCTTAGGTGTAAAGGTTGCATTGTAGATGACACTTAGGCCTGGGCAATTCATAGACAATATCTGTGTGACTAGTTGTGGTACTTGTTAATAGTCTCCATCTGGTACAAAAGAAGCTTCTTTGATGAGTGGTGACTGGGACATTTGTCTGTAAATATAAGGATACATATTTTGCACATAGTAAGAAATCACATTAGTCTAGGGATATGACAGTCTTGGGGTTTTCTCTAAGATCTATGACCTCTTCATCCATGTGTATTTGGTTATATTTATAGTACCACACTTGAGTTTCCTCTTGTTGAGTGGGCTTTTAGTCCAATTTGGTAGCTTTTGATTGTCCCTAAGATAAAAGTGCCACTACTGCACTAATGTCATATGCTGTGCTGGCCATTGATGCAGGTATTTGGTTTTGAAGCTGGTGTTGGACCATCGATTGATGTTTTCCCTTGGCACCTTCATAGTGCTCTCCAAAACTATGAGAGCCAGTCTTCAGGGGAAGTGGATTTTAGGTTAGTTCCAGGTCCATTGCTCCAAATCCTGTGTCTGAAGTATGTTCTGTCTTCAGCAGTAGAGTTTTATCTTCAAGTTCTTTGAGGCAATCAAGGGCTGTGGCAATAGCCTGTGTAATTTTGGGGGTCTCTTGGACCAACCTGGCCAACAACTCACAGGAAGGTTTCTCCTGTCTGGCAGTTTCTTGTTATGTAGCCTTTAGCTATACACTTGAACTCATGTAGAGATTGTATGTTAATTTGTTCTTAGGTTGTTGGACTAATATGATTCCCTCTGGTTTTTTAAAACTAGCTAGGCATTATTTATCTCTCTTCTCTCACTTCCTGTCTAACCCTTCCATCATGGCTTCCCCATTTAAAGTGTCCCCATTTTCCCCATTTCTCCCTTGATGTTACCAGTCTCCTATGGTCCCACATATCTTGACATTTGTGACACAAAATGTCACAAATGGCCAAAACATAGGCATAAAGAGTCTGCAAAATGCTGGATCTTGGACAGGAATCTTGTTAAACTTCACCCACCCAGGGATCAGGGACCATTGTGAAAGAAGGGGCAGAAAGATTGTAAGACCCAGGGAGGAGGTGCATGATCATATGGAAATAGAGTCCTACAATCTCCTGGGGCCCTGCTCATATGAATCTACAGCAATGGTGTCAGCATACACAAGTCCCATGCAAACTCAAGCAAACAAAACTGCAGCATATAACTTGGGAAATGGACAGCAGACCCCAATCTTAGCTGAAGAAATATTGGCAATTGATTACTGCTAAGTGAGGAAGAGCTGACACTCCTAAAGCGAGGGACTCTAGATAGGTTGACTAGAGGGCAGTAGATGAACTTGCACTGAGGAATGTCTGGGGATGGGGACACGAACTTGACACAATAGGCCACAATAACAGAATGTATGAATTCCAGTGGGGGAGCTATGGGAGGGTGCCAGTGAGGACAGGTTAAAAGATAATTAAGATTGATTGAGTTGTTCTGTATGAAATACACAAAAATTCAATAAAGATAAATTAAAAAAGAAAGAAAATGAAATAATGAGATTCACATGTATGTGGATGGAACTGAAAACAATCATCAGAAGTGACATAACTCAAACCCAAAAGACAAGCATCACATATCTTCTCTCATATGTGGATGCTTGATTTGAATCTTCAGATAGGTTTGTTTCAATAGGAAATCCATAGAGCTCAAGAAGCTGGTAAGGAACTGTGGGAGAGTGCTTCATGGCAGAGGAGATAGAATACAGTGATAGAAAGGGTGAAATGGGAATAATGGAATAGTAATGGTTAAAGGATTTGTGAGCTGGGAGGACAGAGTAGAGGGGGGAGTATGTGGCGGGATAACACTAAAGGCCTTTTGAAAAATTCATATGTAAACCTCATACTGTACGAGCTTCCTAAAATATATACATTTACACATAGAAAAAGACTTTAAATTGAGTTATCCTATAATGAGGGACAATGCCCCGGGTATAAAATTTATAAAGGACAATGCCAGGAATAGCATCTGTATTTTGGATTTGTTGGCAAGGGGGGTATCATAGACCCTCAAATAATGCTGGCTATTGTCATTGTTCTTAATTGCCCTCTAGAACTTGATTATAAAACCCTGTTACTGAAGATGCTATGCACGTGAGTCATAGAACATGGAGAAATCAAGTTGACACTGACCTTGAAGCTTTATGTCTGCTGATTCATTTTCACAGTGCTGGGATGTGATATACATGATACCACTGGACAAAAGCAATAATAAATTTTACCCAGCTGTGAACCCTGCACCCTAAAATCACGACTGCCATGGTAAGATATGCCCACTGGTACAACAGTGGCATGGATGTTATGGAAATATGCAAGCAGTTTCTGATTGGATTTAAGTCCTCCTTCATAATGGAAGCCCATACCTGGCACTGTTATTGGGACCAAGAACCTGTCGCTAAACAGGTCAGAGGCCATAGGAAGGAACTTACTACTATTATTCTGTTAAATGGCTACATTATTAAATCAACCCCTAATGACTTATCATTGTACCCATCAATTAGCACACCTCTCAACACTGACCAGCAAAGCTTATTCTTGCAGCAGATAGTGATCAACACAAAGACTCTCAAACTAGTCAACATGCAGAATATAATAGCCTCCATAGTGTTCAGGCTTCAACTGGATATCTATATCACATACTTCCTGCAGTGGTCAGATAACATTGCAGAAAAAGAGGGTGGGAGGGTAGAAAAATTGTAAGAACCAGAGATGGTGGATCAATACGAGGAAACAGTGTTTTCATGACAGAGCAGGGAAGTTGCACATATGAATCCATTGATTTTGACATCATGCACAAGACGTGTGCAAGTCCAAAGAAGACAAATATCACAACATGGAAGTGGGTGGTCGGCACAAAGCCCTAGTAAGTATTGGCAAATGACAGCTGTTGGGAGTGGGAGAGTCAATTTTCTTTAATGGTATGATGCTGGGTAGATTGATCAGGTTCTAGGTGATGGACCCACACCCAAGAGCGATTAGGAGCACAAACTGGCTCAGTAAGTGTCAAATATAGAAGATATGAAGTGTGAGAGGGGGTAGGGTGGTGATGAGGATCTGAGATAGATAGAGAAAGGCATCTGAATATGATCAAATTACATTATATGAAAATTTCAAAGAAATGATAAAATATTATTTAAAAAACACTGAAGGAAACTCAAGTTGAAATGAAGATGGAATTGAAAAACACAATAGTCCAATTAGAAAGTTCAAGGGAAAGCCTTATCAGTAGAATGGATCAAGTAGAACTTAGAATATCATGACTTGAGGATAAAGAAGAGGAATTGTACCACTTAATCAAAGAATATGACAGCTTTTTAAAAATACAGTAAAAGAAAATGCAAAAGCTTTGGGATACTGTGAAAAGACCAAATCTATATTATAGGCATACAAGAAGGACAATACCAGGTTGGTGACATAGACCAGATTTTTAATGCGATCATAGAAGAAAACTTCCCTGTTAGGAAAAGGCATACTCATACAGAACATTAAATCAACAAACTCAGAAAAGAAACTCCCTTCGTCATGTTCTAACAAAAATAACTAAACAGAACAAAGAAAGGGCTATTGAAAGCTGCAAAAGAAAAACCACATACAAAGAAAACCCATCAGAATAATGGGAGACTTCTCTTTGGCAACTTTAAAAGTCAGAAGATCTTGGAGCTATGCATTTTTAGTTCTAAAAGACCACATATGTTAATCTAGACTAATTTACGCAGCAAAACTATCTGCCACATTTGAAACAGAAAGAAAAAAAAATTCCATAATATAATCGAGCTAAGAGATTTCACGTTCACCAAGCCATCTCTACAGAGAATACGTGAAGCAATACTGAAAAGAAGAATAAGCATAGTCAGGAGTATACAGAAAGAAAATAAAGGAAGCAATAATTACTGGGACACAAAATAGCACTAAGAACACAAAGAGAAAAAAAATGATAGCAATCAACAACATACCTTCCAATAATAACTTTATTATTTTTTTTGACTTTTTAAAAACTTTATTCATTTTATTTTATCTGTATGAGTGTATTGAGTGTGTTTATGTAAATGTACTTGTGTCATCCAATAACAATGGAGGTCAGAAGAGGGGTCGAATTCCCCTGGAACTGGAGTTATGGATACTTGTTAGCCATCGTGTGGGCACTGAGAAAAAAACCCGGGTCCTCTGCAAAAGCAGCCAGTGCTCTTACCTGCTGAGTCATCTCTCTAGCCCTCAACAATAACTCTAAATATTAATGGGCTCAACTCCCCAATCAAAAGACACCGATTAATGGAATGTAGTAAGAAACCAAATCCAGCTGGATGTGGTGGCACACACCTTTAATCTCAGCACTCAGAGGCAGAAGCAAGTGCATCTCTGTGAGATTGAGGCCAGCCTGGTCTCCATAGTGTGTTCTAGGCCAGGGGGGCTACAGAGAGACCCTGTCTCAAAAAGACAAAAATAGGAGTCAAAACAAACAAACCCCCCAAACAAACCAAAATCAAAACCAAAACCAAATCAGAACAATAAACAAGCTCATACTACTCAGTATTGGATGAATTCAGTGTCTCCTACTCCAAGGCTAACACCATCATGCCTGGCCCTAAATTCCCTCTTCTAATGATAATTTTGGTGATTTTGTCAAGTTATGATATTCTTTATATTTTCCATCACTAAGTAGTGGGAAAAATCACAAGTGAACATATTTCCTTACTTATACAGTGTTGTTCTATGTTTGTATATTATATGTACTATATACAAAATAAACTATATAAAAGAAAACACTTTCTTAGGACACAAATCAGATTTTTCAGTGGTAACTTGGAGTAGAAGGGAAATTGTGTAAGCCTACATTATTTATAGAATTTTTAAAACTTGAATTTCACATGTAGATTGATGTAACTGGAGACAATCATTCTGAGTGAAGTAACTCAGACCCAGAAAGACAAGTATCACATGTTTTCTCTCATATGTGGATGGTAGATTTGAATTTTAGCTAGGTGTACCTCAACTGGAAAAACTATAGAGTTCAAGAAATTGGTAAGGAACCATAGGAGAGTGCTTCATGGGAGAGAAGATAGAATTCAGTGATAGAAACAGTGAAATGGGACTAATGGAATAGTTAATGGCTGCAGGAGGTATGGAATGGGAGGGCAGAGCAGATAAAGGAGGGAGTATGTAGAGAGAAAACTGATACTAAAGGCCTTTTGAAAAAGTCACATGGGAACCTACTACTATAGAAACTTTGTAAAATATATGCATGCATATCTATTTAAAAAGTTTAATTTGGTCCTGATGCCAGCACCTTCCCTGGGGTTTATACTGAATTCAATATTGTATAACCATATTAATTCAACTGTGAACCTAAAAATTTACAGCCTCTTTTGAAAAAGATGTATCCTTGCTCTGGAAATTGTTACTGAATATGTTAAAGCTGTAATGAAATGCTTCTTCTAGAAAAATTTAAAAAAATTTAAAAAAAGTTTATTTTGAGCCAGGTGTGGTGTCGCAAGCCTTTGATCCCAGCAGTCAGAATCAGAGGCAGGCAGGTCTCTGTGAGTTTGAGGCCAGCCTGGTCTACATAGTGAGTTCCAGGCCAGCTGCAGCTACAGGGAAACCTTGTCTCAAAAAGACTCCCCCCGCAAAAAACCCAACAATGACGATGACAACAACAACAACAACAACAACAACAACAACAACAACAAAAACAGTTTAAATTGAATTACCCTACCCTCTGGCTGATGGAGCTGCACAGGTCTTGTGCATACTGTCATAATTCATGTGAGTTCTGTGGTGTCCAGATTCATCAACCTTGGGTTTATCAACCACCTCTGGCTCTTACAATAGTTCTGTCCCCTCTTCTACAATGGTCCCTGAGCCCTGGGAGGAGAGGGTAAAATACAGATGTCCCTTTTAGGGCTAAATACTCCACAGTCTCTTTGCATGTTCACCATTGTGGGCTTCTGTGTTTATCGCCATCTCTTGTAAGAAGAGCTTTCTCTAGTGAAAGCTGAGAGATGCACTAATCTATGGGTATAAAAATAAGTCATTATGAGTCAGTTTAATATTATGTCTATTTAGTGAAGTGATGGTAGTAACTTCTCCCCTATGGTCTGCGACCTGTCTAGTCACAGGTTCTTGGCCCCATAACATTGTCAGGTATGGACTCTGTCTTGAGAAGCAGGCCTTAAATCTGATTAGAAGGTACTTGATTACTCCCATAATATTTTTGCCACTATTTTACCAGTGGGCATATTTTGCTAAACTAGTTATTGTAGTTTGCAGGCTTCACAACTAGGTAAGTTTGATGATTCCCTTTTTCTGCCAGTAACATGCATAGCACCTTCTAGTACTATAAAAGCTAGGTAGCAGAGACGTAGCTTCAAGGTCAATATCAGCTTGACGTCTCCTTTATCGGTGATGCAAGTTATGTAGTGTCATAAGAAATTGGGCCTTATTGTCAAGTTCTGGTGGGTAACCAAGAGCAATGACAGTAACCAGTATTGTTTGAGAATTTATGGGATCTCTCTAGTCAACAATTGCAAAATAAGGAGACCATTCCTGTTATCGGGCTTTTCATTTGCTCTCCGGTGCTATCTATTAGGGCCAATGAACCTCTATTATAGGGCAACTACCTTTAAACTGTCATTTATACTGTATATGCATATATTGAAAGCTTGTATAGTAGGTTTTCATATGACTTTTTTGCTTGTTTGTTTGGATGGTTTTTGTTTTGTTTGCTTGAGACAGGGTCTCCCTATAGCCCCAGCTGGCCTGAAACTCACTATGTACACCAGGTTGGCTTCAATCTCACAGAAATCAACCTGCCTCTGCCTCCCAAGTACTAAGATTTAAGCTGTGTGCCACCAGGCCCGGCAAATTATTTTTCTTTACCGTAACGGATGGCCACACACCTAAGTATATGGGCAGCAGAAATTGGGCACAAAAGGTTTAAAATAAATGAGGACACAAAGGTGTGTGTTCTAATTTCCTTTTTTCCTGCTGTAATAAAGATTATGACCAAAAACCACAGGAGAGGAAAGGGTTTATTTCAGCTACGCTAAAGTAAGATATAGAGGAAGAATTTTGGAAATCCACCAAGGAAAGGAAGTGAAATCCATGAAATGAAAGAATACCAGAAAACAGCAGAAACAAAAATTTATGATACAGACAAGTGAGCACAACCTCAGCTTCAGCTCCCTGTCAGTTAAAGGGGGACATAAACCATTTCCAAAACATAAGTGAGGCAAAAACTAGGCAGTCCTATACTCAGGACAAGCCCAAGGCCCCCACAAGCCTCAAATCCAGTTGTGAGTTTTGTCGAGAATGATTCTTCCTGTGGATAGGTGAGCAGGAGAGAAAAACTCTATTTTTGTAATGCTCATGTTTCTTGGAGGGCACTGGCCTCTTGAAAGAGAATCAATTGTTAAAAACTGAGCTACCCCGGTCCTGAGATCAGAAAACAACCACAGGATTAGGAGACTCAATCTGGCCTGCCACAGCCCCTGGGGGAGGTACAGACCAGCGAAACATCTGTGTAGAGCAGGATGCCTGGACCTTGACAAGCTGAACAGTGTATGCATTAAGAATTTGGGCTCGGGCCCAGGAACAGGGCTTAGTTTTATTTGCTGCCAATCCTGACCACTTGAGCTCAATACACAGGCCTGAAATGGTGGAAGGAGAGAAGCAACTCCCGCAAGTTTCCCGGTGGCTACGTCATTTACATTAAACACCGCCCCCCCCACAACACAATAAATAGATGTAATTTTTAAAAAGATCTTAAATACGTTAGACACAGTCTGTGAAGTGCATTAGGAGACAAAGCTCCATCCTCGGTGGCCAGGACCAGATCTCATCAACTGAAAAGAACACTGGAGTTTGATAGTTCTGAGGCTAAGGCCAGGGGATAGAAGAAATTGTGGAGTCACCTGTCTGTCTTTCACTGATGTAGAAACGGAGACCTCTCAAGTTTCAGGTGCGTGATACCCACAGCTGTATCCCACTAGGAGAGTGACTAATTCTAGAAGTCTTCAAAGTATGAAGGTAGTTCATTCTCCTGTACTGATCTCAGTGCTGTAGGTGCTTCTCATACTCCCGATGCTCTTGGGAGACACCCCTCAGGTAAAACATTAGCAACGCATAACATGAAATCTAGGCAGTCTCCTGAGGGCGAGAGAACCTGCCCAACTCACAGAATGCAAACTTAAGTTTTGGTGTCAGAGGCCCATGGTACACAAAGAAGGAAAACTACCACTATGAAGGCATTTATTGCAGACGTGAGACACTTTTCTAATGCAGACTAAGCAACATCATAAACCATATGAAAGAAAGGATTCCACAGGTTCAACTGACACTTGGCACCGCCAGGCCATCTCCAGTTTTGGGGGATCATTTTACTTTTTACAACATATTTACAAGGACTTTTTACTTTATTGTTTTTAATTTTTATGTTTTTTAGTTATATTAATACATTTACATATTGTATATTTATATATACTATTTTTCCATTGAGGGAGAATACTTTTTTCTTTCCCTTAGTTTCTTTTTAGTTCTTTTCTGTTCCTTGTGCTTCCTCTTCCCTCCCCTACATCCAATACTTAGACTTTCCTTTAGTTTTGTTTTATTTTTATTATTTTTATTTTATGTGTATGTGTGTATTGCCTGTATGTAGGTAAGTGCACTCACGTCGTGCGATGCCCTCAGAGGACAGAAGAGACTGTCAGATCCCCTGGAACTGGAGTTACAGACAGTTGTTAGCTGCCATGTGGGTGTTGGGATTCGAACCCAGGTCTTCTGCAAGAACAACCAGTGTTCTTAACCGCTGAGCCATCTCTCCATCCCAAGAAGTTCTTTTAGTTTTAAAAAATATTCTTACTTTTTCTTTTTAAAAAATGTTTTCCAACATTTATTTGAATATGTTATTTAAATTTTTCCTTATTGGGAAATCTTTTCTATTTTTGCTTAAATTTTTCTAATCTCTTATGCTTCACCTCTGTAACATTCTTTTTTATTGATTGTTTTGCAAAATCCACACAGTATATTTTTATGATATTTAGAGACCCTTACCTATCCTCAACCCTTACTACCCCTGTCCAATTTCATATGCTCTATTATATATATGGTCAAATTTCTATCTCCAGTTCCCTTTGGTGTGGGCTCATGCACTGGACCCTGGTTAATATACCAAGGGTCTCACCCATAAATGAGATTGACTCTCTCAGTCCCAGGAGCCATCAATTGCCAATAGTTCCTCAGCTATGGTTGTGCCTTCTTAACCACTTCCCATGTCTCTGCTGGGATTTCTGTCTGGCTTGAGCTTACTACAAGTAAGCTTGTGAATGCTACAAGTTCATATGAGTAACTGCTCAGTTGTCGGGAAAACTCTGTTTCCTTGTGGTCATCCACCACCTTTGTCTCTTAAAATCCTCCTGCTTCATCTTCTGCAATGATCCTTGAGCTTTGGGAGGGAGAAGTTTGATATAGGTGTCTAATTTAGGGAGAAGTAGTCTGCAGCCTCTTATTATCTGCATGTTGGCCAGCAGTGGATCTCTGTGCTAATGAGGAAGTGTCTTCAGTGAGAGTTGCAAAATGCATTAATCTATGGCTGTAACAATAAGTCATCAGGAGCCAGTTTAATATTATGTTTATTTAATGGAATAATAGCAGCAGGCTCTCACATATGGCTTGTGAGCTGTTTATTCACATGTTCCTGGGCCTGATGTCAGTGTCAGATATGGGCTCCATCTTGTGAACTGAATCTTAAATCTAATTGAAAAGTAGCTGGTTACTCTGATGACATTTATGCCATTATTGCATCAGTGCACATATCTTGCCAGGCCAGTTGTTGCAGTTCACAGAATTCACAGCTGGGCAAGGCTGATGAATATTTTTCTCTCCTAGTAGCATGCAAACCACATTTTAGCACTATGAAAACTAGGCAGTAGAGATGAAGCTTTGAAGTATCAGCTTGATTTCTCCTTGTTTGTTTTACAACTCATGTATGTAGTGTCACTCACTTTATTCTTCTTTCCTTTATTTACACTTGCTTCTCCTTTACATGTCTGCTTTCCCTATATCTATCCTTTATCTCAGTCATTTACTTTTCCATATTTAAACTAAATACTTTCTAACTTCATAGCACATTGTTTAGTAATTTTGCCACTTTCAGTTTTGTGGTCACTGATGAGGCATTCGTTGTTTGTAGTTGATTTTAAGTGTATTTATATGTATTTTGTATGGTGCAATGCTGTTACTGCTGTAGCAGTTTATTTTCTAATTCCTGAGTATTACTGGTGTTTGGATGTTCAAGAGTAGGCTGCTTGGCAAGCTGTAATAGCAATTGGCCTAGCAAAATACACTCACTGGTACAATTATAGTGACACAAATATTATGAGAGTTACTAACTACTTTCTGATTATATTTAAGGCATGCTTCACAAGATGGAGCCTATACCTGACACTGTTATCAGGCCTAGGAACCTGCTACTAGAGAGAGCACAGGCCATAGGGGAGGAGAACTCACTACTATTATTCTGGTAAATGAATATAGAATTAAGCTGACTCCTAATGATTTTTTGTTACACTCATAGATTAGGGCATATCTCACCTCTAACCAGATAAGCGTCTTCTTCCAGCAGATGGCAATTAACATAGAGACCCACCACTGATCGATGAGCAGAGAATAAGAGACTGGAGTGCTCAGTCCTCAATGAGACACCTATATCATACCTTCTCCTTCCATGGTTCAGGGATCTTTGTGGAGCAGGGGGTAGAAGGATTGTAAGAGTCAGAGATAGTAGATGGTACAAGGAAACTTTGTTGTCTGGACACCACAGGGTAGTTGCATACATGTACCCACAATGCTTGTGACATAATGCACAAGACCTGTGCAAACCTGAGGCAGAAAATATCCCAGTATGGATGGGGGAGGTGGGCAAGGAGTCTGAGCCCTAGCTGAGGAACTATTGGTAACTGATAGGTGCTGGGAGATGGAGACTCAATTTTCTTTACTTGTTTGATGCCTGGTAGGTTGACCAACCTCCAAGGGATAAGCTGACACCCAAGAATATTTGGAGAGCACAGATTAGATTCAATAGGCCTTTAAAAAGACAAATAATGATAAAAGACATGAAGTTGGGAGGACGATAGTAAGGTGGAGATTATGTGTGTGTGTGTGTGGGGGGGTGTCTTAATGTGGTCAAATTATGTTGTATGAAATTCTTAATTGAATAAAATTTTTTTAAAAAGAGTAGGCTGATCAATAAGGAGAAAACCTCTCCCCACAAAAGCAATGAGATATCCAAACCAAGTGGTATGAAAATCACAACACAGGAACGCAAAGAAAAACAAAAAGGCAAGGCAATATGACTGCTACAAAAATCATAATTTTTAAAAATACTTTCACAAAAACTTTATTGAGAATTTCATACATGTATATAAGGTGTTTCAATCAAATCCATGCCCACTCCCTCCCTTCCAACACCTCCCATTTCTCCCCATCACTTTTTTCTTTTTCTTTTTTTTCTTCTTTCATTTATTTATTTTTATGGGGCTTTTGGGTACTCTAATATTCTCCCCTCTGAAGAGGTAACCCTAAAATCTTTTAAGGATTAGATACAAGCTCCCAAAAACTTTTGACAAAAAATCATAATTCTTAAACTACTGAACTCCATGAAGTGGAGTGAAAACTCCAGAAGTTATCAAAACTTTTCTGGTAAAATTATATGAAAATGTCAAAAACAAGCAGATGAGTTCAATTCAGACCCTTAAAAAATAAGCAACACAGAGGAAAAGGTCAGCAAAATCGATGAGAAAATCAACAACACAGATGGGAAAGTCAGTAACATAGAAAAAAATTCATCAAGGAAGTTGAGGAGGTCAGAAGAAGGCATCAAATTCCCTGAAACAGGAGTTACTACTGACAGTTGTTGGGTGCCATGTGGGTGCTGGGAACAAAACCTGGGTCTTCTGCAAGAAGAGCCAGTGGTCTTAACTGTTGAGCCATCTCTCCAGGCCCAGAAGTTGAGATTTGGAAAAAAAAAAAAAACCAACTAAAAATCTCAGTGTATCAAACAACAACAACACACAAAAATCAATAAAAATGAACTATACTAGATAGCATCACCAATAGACTTGACTAAGCAGGAGAAAGAGTATAAGAGGTGGGGGACAAGTTTGATTAAATACCAAATCCAAGCATCTGTAAGGGCAACAATGAACGAAGAAGATCACACTATCCAATAATTGCTACACGACCAAGAAACCAAACCTAAGAATTCACGGGTTAGAAAAAGTAGCTGAAAGAAACTCTAAAGGCATAGGAAAGCTATTCAATGAAATTAAAGCAGAAAAATTTCCAAACTCAGAGAAATAGGCTATGAAATACAAGAAACTGGGGTTGGAGAGATGGCGCAGCAGTTAAGAGCACTAGCTGCTCTTGCAGAAGATCCGGGTTTGGTTCTTAGCATTCACAATCACCTGTAACTCAAGTTCTAGGGGATCTGACACCCACTTCTGGCCTCCGTGGGCATTATTGCGTGAACACAGGTACACTTACATGTATCCAGGCAAAACACTCATACATTAAATAAATAAATATTTAAAATACAAGAAATATTTAGAACCGCAAATAGGCATGATCAGTAAAGACCCTCTCCATGGCCTACTAATAGTCAAGATATCAAAAAGAAAAATACTAAAAAGCGTATATTAAATATTAAATTTTTAATATTAAATATTAAAAAAGGCAATACCAACTCACCTACAAAAACAGATATATCAGAATAATACCAGATCACTCATCAGCAACTCTAAAAATCCAGGAAAACGTAGAATGGTATATTTTAAGCCCAGAAATTAAATAACTGCCAACAAAGATTGTTATATACAGCATAGCTATCATTTAAAATTGATGGAGAAATAAGGACATTTTAAGGTAACTACAAGCTAAATAATTCATGACCACCAAGCCAGCACTGCAGAAGTTATTTAAAGAGGAAGAAGAATGGTGGCATTGATCATGAGAGCACAGGAGATAATAAACTTCAGGAGACGAATAGGTAAACAAAAGAGACCTAGAAAGGAATCCACCATGTCCAAAAGAGTAGGCCTAAAATCTCCTATTGCTAATCAGGGAGAAAGAAAAGATCAATAATGTAAAACAATCCTCCCCCTTCCCCCAAAAAAAATCAGGAGAAGAGGAGGAAAGAAAATGATGGGAGAAACGTTAACACTGTTTTGTACTCTGGCACGGTTTTGAAGGAACCAAGAAACAGGACCTCAATTTTCTAGAAATATTCCCCAATGAGACAATGGAGAAGCTAGTGACCCCTTTTTAATCTTCACCCGGATCCAGTTCATCCAGAATACTGTCCAGCATGCTACTTGGACCCATGAGGATAACATCCTCCTGATGTGTAAATATAGAAATCAGACTCAGTTTCAGAGGCGAGCATATTCACTCTAGATGAGGAGGTGCTTCAATTCTAGAATGCTCAGATTCAGATTAGAGGAAGCTAGACTTGAAGAAATGTTCTTTAGCCCTCAAGTTTCCTCCTCTACCTACTTTTCTTATACATCTTCCTCTGTTTCATTTTCATATAAGCAGAAAGGCTGAAAATGTTAAAATGCCAGACTATATGTTGCTGAAGTTATGGCCATTTGCAGCCTTCCGTTTTCCTAACTGATTCTGAGATCCCTACTGATAGCGCTAGAGACAGTACCCTACCAAACCTGTCTATGAGCCCACAAACAGACTCCCCAGACATCAAATGGCTACTGGAAAGATAAGAACCAGAGGTTGCAAAGTACTGCTGAGAAGCATTGTTTTCTGGCCATGATAGAATCACTGCACACATAAATGCACAGCAGCAGTTGTTGCATGCACAAGACCAGCAAAAGATTAACACAGTCAAAACCCCAGCACAAATGGCAAGGGGCTCATGAAATCTCACCCATAGCTGAGAAGCTACTGGCAACTGATGGGTGTGGGAAGGGGCAGGGGAAAGTGAGTTACTTCAGGGTGCAGCCCCTGATAGGCTGCCCAGGTTCCAATGGATGATCTCACGCTCATGTGCATACTGGCAGCACTAACTGGTTAAAAAAAAAAAGAGTTCATGAAGTTGGGAGGGAGATGTGGTGCAGTGGTTCTGGTAGAAGTTGGAAGGTAGGGAGTGAGGGAGAATCTGGTCAAAACACACTGTATACCTGTATGAAATTCTCATACAATAAATAAGAAATATATTAAGAAAAACAGGCTACCAGACATTGAGTGGTGACACATTCCCCACAAACATAATAGGAATACTTCAATTAAGCTATGACCTCCTTATCTTCCCCATATCATTAGAGTCACCCCTTATTATCCATGGAACTCCCGCCTTTCTCTCTGTCACATAGGAATAAGGGACAGTTTGGCTTCAGGCTCACTTCTGGTATAAAATATTTCTCTTTTAAGACATCTAAGAAGAGACTTCACTCTGTCTTATGAAGGTGAACTCTCTTCAGAGCTCCCACCATGTTGCTCTCTGTCTATATAATCCATGGTGCTAATAACTCTTCTAATAAGGTTCCTACCCAAAAGCGAAAAGAAAACAAAAACCAAATAAATTAATTAATAAAATAGATTAAATAATACTATATTAATAAATGTGCCTCAGTAATAACCTGAAATGTAAATAGCTTTAAACCATCAATAAAGAATGTAGTCTGTTGACTATATTAAAAATCTAGATAGAATTTCATTCTCTAAAGCCACAACACTTACAATCTGCCCCACTACCACTCTAGCCTCTGCCAGCCTTGGCCTGCTCCAAATCCTCTGCCTTGGATCTCTGGACTAGCTTCCTAACCCAGACTAGCTGAACCCCTTAGCACAGATCACTAATTTCCTCCTCAGGTGGCCCCCACCTCTATCTTCCCCTAGCTCCTGATCCGCCTGACAGATCAGCCCACCTAAGACTCTACAAAAAGCAACCACGCTACATGAACAATACAAACAGAACCGAAATTCAATCAAACAAAGGCAGAATAGAAGTTCCTACTGGAAACACAGCCAATGAAGACCATTCATATGCTTAAATGGCAGTGCAAAAACACAAATAATGTGAAAAACCAAGGAACTATGTCCCCAACAAAACCCATTGGTCTCTTAGAAATGCACCACAATGAGAACCACCCTGAGGAACCCCACAGTGCAGAATTTAAAAGAACAATCATAAACATGATAAAAAAAAAAAACTTAAAACAGAGACAAGCAACTCAAAGAAGACAGGCATAAACTAATGGAAGCTCAAGAATGTACAAATATAAGGCTTAATGAAATATCAAAAACAATTCAGGACTTAAAAAGTGAATTAATAGAAGATATAGAAATATTGAAGAAAACCCAAACCCAAATGAACATGGAATTGAAAAACTCAATAAGCCAATTGGAAACAAAAGGAGAAAGCTTCACAAGTAGAATGAATGAAATGGAAAACAGAATATCAAGACTAGATGATTAAGCTGAAAATCTGGATTCCTTAAGCAAATACTTGTAAAATTAAAAAAAAAACCCACAGGAATGGAATAGGCAGGAAATGTGGGACAACATGAAAGGATCCAAGCTATGCATCATAGGCATATAGGAAGGAGAAGAATGGGTGCTGGCCTGGCCCTAGCCTGGGAACTCTTGGAGAGTGATTACTATTGGGTGAGGGAATGAAGACCTTACTTACGATCTCTAGGTAGGCTGACTAGAACCCAGTGGATAAACTTGCACCAAAGTGTGTCTGGGTACAAATACTTGACAGGACAAGACTTAACATGTATGCTGGAATGCATGAAGTCTGGCAGGATGGGGAATGTGTGGAGGTATGGATGGGGGAGCAAGTCTAAATTTGATTAAGAACTGTTGGATGAAATGTACAAAAGCTCAATTAAAAATAGAAAAGGTAAAGGTTAAAAAAAAGGTAAAAAAGAGAAAAAAACCAACAAAACAGAATAAAAAACTCCTGTGTCCTATTATCTCCCATTATGTATAGTACTAGAAGGTGCTATGAATGCTAACAGAGGAAAAAGGTAATCGCCAATCTAACCCAGCTGTGAACCTTGCAATCTACAATAGCAAGCAGCCTGGCAAGACTGCCTAGTCATGAAATAGTGACACAAACGGCACGTGAGTAACCAACCACTTCTGATTGGCTATAATTCTGACTCCACAAGATAAAACCCATACCTGGGACTATTGTTGGGCCAATAACCTGTGACTAAATAAGTCATTGTCCCTAGAGGAAAACCTACTCCTATTATTCTGCTAAAAGGACACAATATTAAACTGCTAATGGTTTATCACTGTGCCTATAGGTTAGTGAATCTCTCAGCCTCATCAGAGAATTTTCTTTTGGCAGCAGATGGTGATTAAAACAGACACCCACCACTGCTCAAGGCATCTAAAATGGGACATCTATATTACACCTCCTCAAAAGGGTTGGTTGCAACACATAGAGAAATCAAGCTTGAACTTACTGGAAATCTTCCTCTATGGTGACTAGCTTTCACAGTGTTACCAAGTGTTGCAGATGCCAGGTGTGCTGGCAGATGTCTTTAATCCCAGCACTCAGGAGGCAGAGGCAAGTGGATCTCTATGAGTTCAAGGAAAGCCTGGCCTACATAGTGAGTTCCAGGCTAGCTGGGGCTACACAGAGACCTTGTCTCAAAAAGACCAAAAAAAGTAATAAAATAAAATAAAATAAAAATAAAAATAAATGAAGTGCTATGCAGATCACAAAGGAAGAAAAGATATCAAATGGTCTTAGCCATTGCTCAAACCTACTTGCTGTAATGTGCACTTTCTAGGCAAGATATGCTAAGTGATGAAATAGTGGTATGACTGTTGTAGGATAACAAACTGCTTTCTAGTGATTTGAGGCCTGCCCCACAGAAGGAAATTCATGCCTAATACTATAAACCTTGTCCAAAGCCCATAACCGAGGTGATCATAGGCTGTAGCAGAGAACCTACTTTTCTAAATGGTTCTGTTGTCAAATTGCCTTTTTAATAGCTATTTTTATGTACCTAGGTGTATGTTAGTTTCAACCTTGGTCAAAGAAGATTCTTATTGCATTCCACAGTGATTAATATAGAGGCTCATAATTGCTGTAAGTGCTCAGAATAAGAGATTGTGAGTGCTCAGCCCTAAATGGGACATCTATATCAAGCGCCCCTTCCCCCAACTCCCCCATACATGCACCTAGGCTCAGAAAACATAGCAGAAGGAATGTGACAGAGGATAGGGAGAAGAGCTGTTAGATACTGTCTTCTGGGCATGACATTGCAGTTGCAGTCATGAACTTCCAAGTCAGTTCCAGCTCTATTGCTCCAAGTCCTCTGTCCAAAGTATTTCCTGTCCCCAGCAATAAGGTCTTACCTTCAAGTTCTGGGAGGTAGTCAAGGGTTGTGACAATAGCATGTGTTATTTTGGGAGTCTCTTGGACTGCTCTTTCCAAAAACTCAGAGAGGTTTCTCTTGTCTCTCTCTGTGTTTCTTGTTATATAGCCTTCAGGCATACACATGCACTAATATTCAGTTATTGTATGTATATTTTGTAGGGGAGGGTAGTTCACATATTTCCCTCTGATGTTTTATGCCGTGTAAGTTTTATTCATCTCGTCTCTCTCTCTCACCTCTCCCTCCTCTCCGCAGTTTAAGTGCCCCCAATTTCCCCATTTTTCCCCTTAAAAATGGTTAAGAAACACCTTAAAAGGTGCTCAACATCCTTAGGAATTAGAGAAATGTAGACCAAAACCACTTTAAGGTTTCATCTTACCCCAGCCAGTCTGACTAAGAGCAAGAGAACAAAAGGCACCAAATGCAGGCAAGGATGTGGAAAAGGGGGAATGCTCATTCACTGCTAATGGGAATGCAAAGTTGTATAATCACTATGGAAAACACTGTGGAGAACTCTCAAAAAACTAAAAATGAATCTACCATATGATCCAGTTATACCACTCCTTGGCATATACCCAAAGGACTCATCCTGTTGAAGAGATACCTGTACCTCCATGGTTGTTGGTGCTCTTTTCACAATAGCTAAGAATTGGAAACAACATAAATGTCCGTCAACTGATGAATGCATAATGAAAATGTGGCACATTTACACAATGGAGTTCTGCTCACCAGTTAGGGAAAACAAAATTATGAAATTTTCAGGTAAATGGATGGAACTAGAAACTGTTATACTAAGTGAAGTAACACAGGCTCAGAAAAGCAAATTCTCCCTCATTTATAAACTTTAGCACCAATCACTTCTATGTGAGCATATATCCTAATGGAAAGGAAGCATAGAGGTAAAGGGAAAGAAAGAGTCCAAGAAAGTTGTGCTGTCTAGTAGGGACACTGCCACCTTGTTATTCGATAACTCCATTTAAACTCTTGTAGTACATATGTATACATATATTTTAAGAAATTTCTACAGTAGTATCTATATGACTTTTTCAAATGATCTTTAGTGTTAGTTATCCCTCTCTGTATTTTCTCCTCTACCCTGCCCTACCATTCCACCTCACTGAACCCTTCCTATTCCATTATACCTCTTTATCCATTTATAGCACTGTGTTCCATACTCCCTATCTTGAAAGACCCATCCCTCCATAGTCCCTTACTATTTCCTGACCTCTATGAGTATTCCAAATGAAACACACTTATCCAAATATGCAAAGTTAGCATCTACACATGAAAGAAAATATGCAATATGTGTCTGGGTTACTTCACTCAGAAAGATTCATCCATTTACCTGTAAACTTCCTATTTCATTTTTATTAGCAGCTGACTAATATCCTATTGTGTAAATGTACCATATTTTCCTCACCCATTCGTTAGTTGATGGTCATCTAGGAAATTTACATATATTGGCTATTGTGACTAGAGCAGCAATGAACATGAATGAGAAGGTACTAAAAAAATATATATATATATGTATGTATATATTCCTTCAGGTATATAACCAAGAGTAATAGAGCTGGAACATCTGGTAGATCTATTTCTAGCTTTTTTAATAATCTCACACTGATTTCCATAAGGGATGCATCAGTTTGCACTCCCACCTGCAGTGAATGTGTGTTCCCCTTTCCCCACATCCACACCAGCATTTTTCATGATTTAATTTTTGAATCTTACCCATTCTGATTGTGGTAAGATGAAATCTCAAAGTAGTTGATGGCTAAAGATGCTGAATGTTAAAAAATTTCATCAGCCATTTGCATTTCATCTTTTGAGAAATCTCTGTTTAGGTCCATACTCCTATTTTTAATTGGGTTGCTTGTTTTTTGAGTTCTTTGTATACTTGAGATATCCCTCTTTCAGATGTACAGCTGGTAAAGATTTTCCCCATTTTGTAGGACGTCTCTTCACTTGATTGATGGTGTTCTTTGCTGTACAGAAGGGTTTTTTTTTTTTTAGTTTCATGAGGTTCCAATTATTGATTGTTGATCTTAATGCCTTCACTATTTTGGGTCAGGTAAGAAAGTCCTTTCCTTTGTTAATAAGTTCAAGCTTAATCTCTACTTTCTGCTTTGTCAGTTTCAGTGTATCAGGTAGTATGTTGAGGTTCTTGATGTATTTGGAGTTGGAATTTGTTCACAGTGAACGATAGGTATCTAGTTTAATTCTTCTACATTTAGCTATCCTGTTTGACCATTTGTTGAGGATGCTGTCTTTTCTCCTAGGTATATTGCTGAACTTGCTGTTAAAAATCAGGTGACTGCAGCAGTGTGGGCTTATATGTGGGTACGCAATTCTATTTCATTGATCAATGTGCCTGTTTTTGTGCCAACACCATCCTGTTTTTATTATTATGCTTCTGCAGTACACCTTGAAGTCTGGGATTGTGATACCTCCAGTTGGTTTTTAAAAGTTGTTCAGTATTGTTTTGCCTATCCTGGGCTTTTTGGGTTTGTAAATGAAATTTAAGACCATTTAAAAAATTTCTGTGAAGAATTGTGTTGGAATTTGGTGGGCACGACATTGAATCTGTAAATTGCTCTTTATTGGAAGGCAATTTTCACAATATTAATCCTAACAATACATGAGCATGAGAGGTTTTTCCATTTTTTAGTATCTTCTTCAATTCCCATTTTCAAAAGGTCACAGATAAATGGATGGAGCCAAAAACAGTCATTCGAAGTGAAGAAACCCAGACCTATAAAGAAGAATATTGTATATTTTCTCTTATTTTGGATGTTGGTCTTGAATCTTTAGATATGTATGTTTCATTTGGAAGTCCAAGAGAGGTCAGGAAATTACTAAGGTGAAATGGGGTGGGGAATTTTAAAGGAGGGAAGAGAGAGCATGGCAGTATAAAGAGGTACAGGATAATTATAGAACAGGGATGATTAAATTGTGTGGGGAATGGGAGGACAGGGGTAAAGGAATGAATATTTGGAGGGATAACAAACACTAAAGTTTTCAAAAAGTCACATGGAAACTTCCTAAAATACATTCATATACATACATAAAAACTGTTTAAATGGAGTTATCTTATAGCAGGTGGACAATAGACAACACAAACTAGCAAATAAAAAGCCGGTGCCAGGAATGGGTATTTCTCTTAGAGCTGTTGGAAAGTGAGGTCCTGTAAATGCTCCAAGATTATGATCTAATGCCATTTTTCTTGGTAACTCTCAAACCTGACAGCAAGGCTCATTACTAAGGATACCAAATATTTGAGTCACAGAACACAGAGAAATCAATCTGATAGTGATATGCAAGTTTCATCTGCACTGGCTAGCTTTCAGAGTGCTGGAAGGTGTTATGCATTCTACAAGTGGAGAAAAGTCATCATCAGTAGTACCCATCTGTGAACTCTGCAAACTACAATAACAAGCAGTCAGCCAAAAATATACTCAGTAGAACAATAGTGGCATGAACATCCCGTGAATAACCAATCATTTTCTGATTGGGTTTAAGGCCCACTCCACAAGATGAAACCAATACCTGGCATTGTTATCACAGCCAAGAACCCACAGGCTAGAGAGGTTGTAGACCCTAGGGAAGAGCATACTACTCCTATTCTACTACAAAGACACAGTATTAAACCAATTCCAAATGACTTCTCTTTCTACCCATTAATTAGTGCATCTCTCAACCTTCATCAAAGAAGCTCCTTTTGGCAGTAAATGTTGATTAACACAGACACCTACAACTGTTCAAGGTGCTATAAATGGGACACCTATATCACACTCTCTTCTCCCAAGTCTCAGGGATGATTGCAAAAGAGGGGCTGGAATGATTGTAAGAGCCAGAGACTGTGAATGACAAGGAAATAGTTTACCAGACACAATAAGACAAGGTGACATATGAACTCATAGTGGTTGTGACAGCCTGTACAACACCTGTTCAAGCTCAACTCAGACAAAATTCCAGCATGGAAAGGGGAGGTATTCATGATGTCTCACCTGTAGCTGAGAAACTCTTGACAACTGATCACCACTTGGAGAAGGATGGACATTTTATTCAAGAATGTGGCCCTTGGTAGGATTGACCATATTCCTGTGGATGGCAGCATACCCTGGAACAGCACAATTTGGATTCAATGGGTTTAAAAAATTGAAGAGATGGGGCTGGGGATGTGGATCAGTGTTACCCAGGTTCAGTTCTTAGCACCCACACTGTAGCTAACAACTGTGTATAACTCCAGTTCCAGGGAATCCTGTGCCCCCCTCTGGCTTCTGTGGGCATTGCACACACATGGTGCATTCACTTACATAAAGGCAAAACACTGATACACATAAAACAAAAATATTATATATATGAGGGCACAAAGTTTGGTGCATAGTGAAGTGGCAGTGAACCAGGAAAGAGTTTGAGGAAAGAATGCATATGATCAAAATACATTATATGACATTCTCAAAGAGTGTTCTTTGAGGCAGAAAATGACAGAAAAAATGCAGAATGTGCTATAAAGTAAAAAATTCAGTAGGGTAGCTGGGTGTGGTGGCACATGCCTTTAATCCCAGCACTCTGGAGGCAGAGGCAGGTGGATCTCTGTGAGTTCAAGGCCAGCCTGGTCTACATAGTGAGTTCCAGGAGAGCTGGGGCTACAGGGAGACCCTGTCTGAAAAAGACAAAAAAATTCAGTAGGGTAACTGTAATGAAAAAGGAAGACAACAAAGTATGTGAGCTTGGAAAGGGAAGAGGAAAGAAGATAGGCTAACTAAAAGAAAAATAGGAAAAAATAAGAACGTGAATGTGATGGTTAATCTTAAGTGTCCACTTGACTGGATTTAGAATCACAATAGAAACAGACTTCTGGGTGTGTCTATAAGGCTGTTTCCAGAAAGGTTAACTGAGGAAGAAAGACCCACCCTAAATGTGGGGGGCACTATTTTATGGGCTGTGATCTGTTACTGAATAAAAAGGCCCACTCCACAAGATGTTGAATCCATAAGAAAGTTAACTAAGCACTGGTATTTATCTATTTCTGCTTCATAACTATGAGTTCAATGTGACCAGCTTCCTCACTCCCCAGTTTCTATGCCTTCACAGCCATGATGAACTGCACCTTCAAACTTCAAGCCAAAATAAGCCTTTCCTTCCTTAATATTCATTTGTCAGGTATTTTTGTCATAGTAATGAGAAAATTAATTAGTAAAGAAAATTGGAACTGAGAGTGAAGCTGTTGCTGTGATAAAACTAAATACGTGGTTCTTTGGTCTTTGGAACTGGCTTTTTGGTGTAATGTGAAAAAGTTTGGAAATTTGGGGCAGAAAAGCCCCAGAATGTTGTAAGCAGAACTTAAAGGGCTATTCTGGTGGCAGCTGGGAGACCCCAAATGTTGAGAAAATGTCAACAGTGGAGTTCCTTCTCATGAGGTTTCAGAAAGGACTAAGAACTTTACTGGGAACTGGCCTAAAGGCCATTCATGTTACATTCTAGCAAAGAATCTGGCTGCATTCTGCCTATGCCCTGAGAAATTGAGTAAAGCTGAATACAAATGTAATGGACTAATTTTGGGGTGTGTGTGGAGCAAATTTCAAGACAGAATATCATTCAGGCTTTGGCTTAGCTGCTGTTCACTGCTCTTATTATGCTCTACTGAGAGATAACACATGGAGAGGGGCTGCAGAGATGGCTCAGCAGTTAAGAGTATTTGCGGCTCTTGCACAATGCCAGGACCCATGTTGGGTGGCTCATAACTGCCCCTATCTCCAGCTCCAGGGGATCCAATACCTTCTTCTGCCTTCCATGGTCACTTGAATGCACATGAACTTTCATATAGGACCCACATATATACATGTAATTTTTTTAAAAAGAAAGCTTAAAGAAAGCATGGAACAGAAAAATATGAAAAAATAAAAAAGTTTGTTGAGGAAAGGAGAGTAAATTTAAAGTTGTGGCAAAGGAAAGTTAAGACAAAGCATCTTTAATCATTAGAGAGATTATAGGTATTAAGAGAACCCGGACACTTCTCACTGGTATAAGAAAGGTACCTTTAGGGCAAGACTTCATATATGTATGGCTCTATATGGTGACAGTTTAAATTCATTTGTGAAGAGAGAGCTTAAACTGAAAACACAATTGCTTGAAAAACTGTCTAGAAAGTATTTTAATCACTAAGGCATGCATTGGCTCTTGTAGCTATGACAGAAGGGAGCTGGGCTTCATCTAGATCTTGCAGAGGCTGAACTTGGCAGCATTGTATCCATGGAGCTAGTTTTGCAGGCATGTGAAATGCAACAGTGATGGGTTATCAAGTCTTGTGCCACGGTTCTTGAGAGGTGCTGTGGCCAGGTGATGTGTGACAATGTCACATTGCTTACAAGGAGGTTCTAAGACTCCATTCATTGCATGAAGCTGGGAAGGTGAAGTCTAATTTTAATGGAGACTTCAGGATGTTGGAGACACTGAGACCGTGAGATGTCTGCTGAGGAAAGCTGCAGGTTTCAATGACTCTATCACAAATGAGAAGCTACATGTGTTGCAGCCAGTGAACCTGGAGAGGGTCATTGGGTCCCAGATGATGCTGTCATAATCTCGATGCCAGATATCGAGGTGCAGGATTTGTTGTTTCCCCTGCTGGGTTTTTATTTTGCTTTGATCCTATCTTTCTTTGTTATTCTCTTGTTCCTTATTTTTGGAATGGTAATGTTTATCCTGGACCATTGTATATTGAAAGTAAGTCACTTATTTCTTTGAGATTTTTGTTAGAAGCTCAGTATTAAGAGACCACCTTGAGTCTCAGAAAATACTTTGTGCTTTTGAATAGTATTTAAGTCTATGAGGAATGAGGATGTTTACAAATGGGCTAAATTCACTTTTCATTACGAGCGGAAATTGATACTTTTGGGGTGAGAACATTGACAAGTGGAATTGTGATAATTAATCTTGGCTGTCAACTTGATTGGAGTTGGACTATCCATGGCAACGCACCTCTGGGTTTGCTTATAAAGCTGTTTCCAGTAAGGTTTAATGGAAGAGGGAAGATACCTCCTGAATGTGGGTGACACTACCCCATGAACTACAGTCACAGACTGAACAGTAAGAGAAAGTGAGCTGAACAGCAGCACGCATCTCTTTCTGCTTCCTATGAATGCAGTTTGACCAGTTGTGTCAGGCTTCTGTCACAATATATTTCCTACCACGGTGGACTGTAGCCTCAAACTAAACCAAAATAAAGCCTAGAGTCTTATTATCTTAAGCTTCTTTTTTTCAGGTATTTTGTCATAGCAATGAGAAAAATAATTAATAAATCTCATTTTCTCCTTCCTGTATCTCACAGTCTCCCTTCCCAATATCCCCCATTTCTCTCTCTCTCTCTGTTTAAAACTAGGCTCTACATATGAGAGAAAATAGGACAATCTTTCTTTCAATTCAATATCTTCTTTTGTTCTCCGTTCTCCTCATTCTCCTCTGTTTAGAATTGTCCATCTTCTCTTGAGCACCCCTTTCTATATCTGTGTTACATATAATATAAATATTTATACTTTGTATCTATATTCCACACAGGATGATAAATTGTACTTTTCTTCCTGAATTTGGCTTATTTAACTTAAAATGATAATCTCTGGTTCATTCATTTTCCTTCAAATAGAATTCTTGTCTATATATGCCATGTTTTCTTTACCTATTAATTGGTCCATAGACATTTAGTCTTGTTCCATATCTTGGTTCTTGTGAGTAGTGCAGCAATAAATATGGATATGCAAGTATCTCTGTAGTGTTCTTTGATAGTTTGGTTATATACCCAGGAATGGTATACCTGTATCATAAGGTAGTTTTATTTTTAGTGTTTTTGAGAAACCACCATACTGACATCTACAGTGCTGACACCAGTTCACATTCTCACCAGGAACATATAACACTTTTCTCTCTTCTGCATCCTCACTAGCATTCATTTACTTTCTTGATGATAGCCATTCTGGCTGGGGTGAAATGGAATCTCAAAACAGTTTTTAATTAAATTTTCTTGATGACTAATGATGTTGAACATTTAAAAAACATTTATTTACCATTTGTACTTTTGTTTGAGAACTGTACAATTTATTTGCCCATTTACTGATGACATGATTCTTTTGTCTGTTTAATTTTTGGAGTTCTTTATGGATTCTACATAACAATCCTCGATGAAATGTATGCCTTGCAAAGAGTTTCTCACAGTTTTAGGTCTTATTTTTCATTTGTTGAATGTTTTTTCTTTGCCTTTCAGAGGTTTAAATTTTTATTTAAAATTTTATGTTTATGAATGTTTTGCATGCATGGATGTAAGTGCACCACATGCATTCAGTGCCCTTGAGGGCCAGAAGAGGGTGCCAGATCCTGTGGAACTGGAGTTACAGATGGTTGTTAGTCACTATGTGGGTGCTGGGAAATGAACCCAGATCCTCTGCAAGAGCAGCCCATGCTTTTATGCAGAGCCATTTCTCCAGCAACTGCAGGATCTTTTTAAATTTCATACAATTCTATTTGCCAATTCTTAAGATTGTTTTTAAGCTTCGGAGTAGATAGTTCAGCAGTTAAGGATCTGCATTTGGTTCCTAATACTCACATCTGACATCTCAGAACTGCCTGTAAATCAAATTCCAGGGAATCCAACACTCTCTTTGGGCCTCTGGGGGCACTCACACAGACGTGCACACACATGCACATGAATTAAAAATTTTTTTAAAAAGAAATCTTTTCCTGTGCCTGTGTCTTGAAGTGTATTTTCCTAGCAATTTGGAGTTACTGGTGTCATATTAAAGTGTTTGATCAAGGTTAAGTCGTTTTTTGTGTAAGATGAGAGACAGGGATCTCGTTTCATTCTTCTGTAAGTGGATACTCAGTTTCCACAGCACCATTTGTTTAAGAGGCTGTCTTTTCTCCAAAGCATGCTTTTGACAGCTTTATAAAAAATTAGGTGGCTCTATCTGTGTGGCTTTGTTTCTACATCTGCTTTTCTATCTCATTGCTCAATATGAATGTTTTAAATCCCAGTACTGTACTGTTTTTATTTCTATGGCTCTGTACTATATTTCGAGGCCAGCTATTATGATACTTCTACCATCGCTCTTTCTGATTAGGATTGCTTTGGCTATTTGTTTTTTTTTGTGAAAGCTGTTTAATGTAGTACCTGTGTAACTTTGGATAGTTATTTCAGTCTTCTCACCTGCAAAGATGAAACTAATTTGTCCATTCTGGTGAGATTTCCAGTCAAGACTAAATCACATGCAAAAAGACCTGACACAGACTGCATTAACTATTGTTTTCTTTCCATTCCTTGTAAGGCTGAAGATTTATGTTACAGGCCTCACTTAGCTACTTACTAGTTATGTTAACTCAGATCAGGTCACTTACACTTGAGCTTCAGTTTTATAATTTGTTAGATAAAGTTTCTATGAGGATTGCACAGGATACTATAGAAAAAATGTACTTCCAGAAAGCCTGCTAATCCACTCCTGCATATACTAATCTCAGTGTGAGCGTTCAATACTTCCCATGAGCTATGCAAAGGAAGGGGGGCATAATGCAAGATCCTTACCCTTAAAGATAATGGACAATCTAATCTAAAACTTGCTAGGGGTTCAACAGGATGGTTCAGTAGGGTTAAAGTGATAATTGTGCAAACCTGGTGACCTGAATTCGATCCTCAGAGTCCACAGTGTAGAGAACTGAGTTCTGAAGTGGTCCTCTGAAGTGGTTGACATGCTATTGCACATGCATGTCAACATTCACACACATCATATATATATATATATATATATACACACACATACACATTACACACACTAGTAGTAAATAAAAAATTGCTAGACTAAAGCTTTTTAGTTTATTCTTACTGCCTACTAGCTAAGGATCTCAAGTTTATATTAAACAATGAAATAAAATACCCTGTAATGGAAATGAGAACAAAGTATCAATATGGTATTAGTTTCAATATCAATATGGTATTATCAATATGGTACTAATTTCCCATTGTTACGATGCCACGTTACTACGTGTGAAGATCAGAAATCTAAAATCAAGGCTACATTCTTTCTTCAGATTTCAGATGATAATCTGTTTCCTTGCATTTTTCAGCTTATAACCGTGACCCACATTCCTTGGCTCGTTCCTTCTTTCTTATACTCTCGTTTGTCATTCTGTAGCATCTATGACTACTTATTCTGATCCTGCTGCCTTACTCTAAGAATAACTCTTGTGATTATATTTGGCTCATTTTAATAATCCAACGTAATACTCTCCATCTAAAAATCCTTAATTTAAATACACTTGCAAAGTATATTTTATGTTTTAAGATAAAGGACTTGTAGGCTTCAGAGATTAGCATGTGGACATCTTTAGGGGGGCATGTAGCCTACCATGGACACTACAACTCATAAACAATCACTGAGTTTAGAAAAAAACATGTAGCTGTTTCCGGGGGTTGGTATATCTTGAAGGGTATGAAGATGAGGAAAGTATTACTTCTAGGTTGGGAAACAATATGAACACAGTAGGTATACGAATCAGCATAATTTATATGGCAACCTTCAAAGAGATTGCTTAAAATAATGCAATCAAACAGCAGGAGAAAAGGCCACATCACAGAGGCCTTAAAGGCAGAAAGAAAGATTCAAACATCGTATAATAATAATTAGGAGTTACAGAATGTTCTTAAGCAAACTTCCAAGTGACAATAAAAAGCAGCAGTTTTTAGGATGATTAATCTCAGTTTGGGACATCAGAACTAAAAGATTTTGTCTTCGATGAAGCATTACTGAGGCCTAAGCTGTCTTCAAAACCAATTGAAGACAGATTGTTAGCAATTTCAAAGGAGAAACTAAAGGCAAGGGGAAGATCATTCTACACTCTGTTCACCTATAAGAATGCAAGATACAAACAACTGAGGAGCTCTTAGAGTACTTTGCAATGGAAGATTATTTCCATGAACTTGGTGTTTTAAAGAGAAGGAAAAACCACCAGGCTTACCTCATTGCCACATTACTTCCATCAATAACAACTGGTCTTAAATTATCACTATTGTCTATTTCATCTTCAAGAGACAATTCAGGGCTTGCGATCTCTCTGGAGCTAGCCCCACGGGGCACTAACAGATTCAAGCTGACTTGCCCTTCTGAGTCACCTTTGTTTCCAAGTCTGACAAGTTCAGCCAATACATCATTAATAAGTGATTCTGGGCCTAGTTTATTAAGCACTGATTGAATCTGTTGTTCAGCATAGCCCAGCTTTAGAGCAAAGTCCATCTTGGCCTGATATTCCTTCTCCAAGTCTAACTTCCCATCCTGTAAAATGCTGCTCTGGGAGAAGCTTGGACGATCCAGGCAGGGTGACCTACAGAGCTGGCGATGTGGCTTGGAAGGGATCTCCTTTTTCTTCAACGAAGCATTTCCTGTTTGACAGTTGTTGTTGCCACTCTTAAGGCTTGTCTGTTCAGGGTCGCTCTCAGAGCTCATCCATTCTTCAGACTCAACATTTCCGTGGTCTGCACTGTCCTGTTTTGGCTGCTGCTTCTCTTCCTTGGAGGCACTTTTCTCCATTTTTGGTGTTTCCACTGCAGCTGTGGCCGTCATCCCGTTCAGTGTGTACTCTGAGACCTAATCAGGTATTTTTCTTTTTAGCCTGCTTGGAATCCATGTACAGTGACATTCCTCTGTAGTAAAATGTTGTGGTAGCAGTGGTACAAGAGTTTGTCCTCTTGGATTTATATGTTCAGATGTTACCAGTCTCTATAAATAAACAAACATGGAATAATTATATTTACTGAACTTCTGGGGAAAATCTTAGAATGCAGACATTTTCCCTAAGAAATTATAAAGTATCACCACCTCAAACCATAGCTGAAGCTATTATAACAGAATTTGAGAAAGGGAAATTACATTCCAACAAGGTGTAGGGGAGGGAGGGAGAGAGAGAGAGAGAGAGAGAGAGAGAGAGAGAGAGAGAGAGAGAGCCCTATCTCCTTGGCAGGATTCTCTTCCATTTTGCTAGGAAAGTGTTTGTAGACCTCTCACCAGATCCTTGTGATTAAGGTTGCGATCTACTCCTGACAAGCATATGTTCTCAAACATCATGAATTCTTTTGTTTCTTTCATTCATACCAC
Source organism: Nannospalax galili (assembly GCF_000622305.1). NCBI lineage: Eukaryota > Metazoa > Chordata > Mammalia > Rodentia > Spalacidae > Nannospalax > Nannospalax galili. The sequence continues at coordinate 657,771 of NW_008347808.1, read as the reverse complement.
CTTAAGAATGTTTAATTTTATGTGTGTTTACATATTCTTTTGTTTAATGCTGATTCACATGTTAAACTCCTTGAAGTGCGTACATACTGTGGAATATATGGTTAAAGTTTCAGAGGAAACATGTTTTTCATAGAAAATTTGAACCTAGTATAAGTCCAATTGTCAGGATGGTATTGGCCGTATCTCTTTTTTCCTTTGTCCCAAGTTTGGACATCGTAGCTCAATCATACATTGTTAATGTAGCATATGAAGCTACATGTTGCAAAATGCAAAATGTCAGGTATCTTATCTACTAGGGAAACTGGATAAAAATTAAAATTGCTTTCAGACAACTGAAGTATACTGTAAGATAAACACAAAGAAAGGCATATTCTAGGTGTGGAGAGGTGGTGTGTGTGTGTGTGTGTGTGTGTGTGTGTGTGTGTATGTGTGTGTGTGTGTATGTACTCCTGAATATATCTGAATATATTTGCTATTTCCTTTTCTTTTTGTCATGGGTAAACAGAAGGAGCAAATCATCTGTGCATGGTGATTCATACCTTTAGTTCCATTAACTTAGGAGGCTGAGGCAGGGGGTTCCTTTGAGCCCTGGGAGAGATATCCCTCTCCCTGGGCAAGAGAGCAAGATCCTGTAATTTAAAAAAAGGAGGAAATCAACATAACTTATTTGATGAACAACTGAAAATATTGATTACAGAAGCGAATCAGGATCAATCTTATTTCTAACTTTTTTTTCTCTCTCACACACCTCATCTGTTCTGGCAGGTTTAAATTCTAGTTTTTCCTTCTTGGAATTTCAGTTTTTCTCATGAGTGCAGCGAAGATATTGATTGGTACCTCATAGAGTACTTGTAAAGGATTACATAAAATGAGTGATGAAAGTGCTTAGAAAAGTGAATAGAGCATGATAAGTTCTCAATATAGATAAAGGAAGCACTAGGCTCCATGGTGCAATGGATTTTTCTTTTGGGATAGGGTCTCACACTGTAGCTCAAGTTGGCCTTAAACTCATGGAAATCCTCTTAGGCTTCTGAGTGTTGGAATTATAGATGGGAACTATGATGTTCATATATAACTATTTTGTTTATTTTATTTATTTTACTTTTGAGACAGGGCCTCACCGTTTAGCTAAGATTGCACTGGAACTCAGAGATACACCTGCCTCTGCCTCCTGAGTGTTGGGATTAAAGGCGTGTGCTACCACAACTGGGGTATTTAATTTTTAAGGTCTGTAAGTGAAGCAAGGCTTTCAACCTGTGAGTGCTGTCAAACTTTTCAGGCATCATATGCGCTCACTAATATAAAACAAGGTGCCTGTAACCAATATACCAGGGGTTTCCAATTCCACATCAATTCTATTTATATAAGCATAAAGAAAAGCCACAAATAGTTCTAACAGTGGTTATGGATGACTGTATGTTTACTTTAGGAATTTTATTTGAAAGCAATCATACAGAAATGACATTTCAGAACTGACATTAAGGTAGTATGGCTTCTTCAACAATTACACTATTACCTTTGACTACAAAAAATTCAGTTTCCGCAGTGCTGGGGATTGAACTCGGGGAGTGATTGAGGTACCTCTTAGCCCAAAGTCACATTCTTCAACAAGGTGTGGCCAGGGGTTCTTAAGCATCTCCCAGGGAAATTTTAAGATGTATAAACTTTTACTTTTCATTTTTATGTGTATGAGTGTATTGCCTGCATGTATGTAAGTGCACCCATGTCATGCAATGCCCACAAAAGTCAGAAGAGGGCATTGGATTCCCCTGGAACTGGAGTTATAGATGGTTGTTAGCTGCCATGTGGGTGCTGGGAATCAAACCCAGGTTCTCTGCAAAAGCAGCTAGTGCCCTTAACCTCTGAGCCATCTCAGGGAATTTTAAAATTTAAATGCACATGCATCCCAATCGACCTGAGATCATCAGAAAATGGATATCTCATCTTTTTTTATTATTTTTATTTTATGTGCATGTGTGTATAGCCTGCATGTAGGTAAGTACACCCATGTCACGCAATGCCGCGGAGGTCAGAAGAAGCTGTCAGATCCCCTGGGACTAGAATTACAGACAGTTGTTAGCTGCCATGTGGGTGCTGGGATTTAAACCCAGGTCTTCTGCAAGAACAACCAGTGTTCTTAACCGCTGAGCCATCTTTTCAGCCCCCATCTTCATTTTTATAATTAATTTATTGTGGTTAAAAATAATAACATAGGAGCAGATGAGATGGCTCAGTTAGCAAAGGTACTTGCTGTACAAGCTTAGTGACCTGAGATTGATCCCCAGAATATCCACATAAGTGTAGGAGGAGAGAACTGACTTCACAAAGTTGTCCTCTGGCTTCCACATACGCACTGTGGCACATGAGCATGTGTGTGCACACACACACGCACACATCAGGCACACTCTCACACAATAATAATGAATAAACATTGAGGCTGGAGAGATGACTCAGTAAGGGTGCTTGGTCTTCTTTCAGAGTGTGGTGATTGGAATGAGAAATGTCCCCCATAGGCTCTAGTATTTGAACAATTGAGCTCCAGTTAGTGGTATTGCTAGAGGAAGTTATGGAATCTTTGGGAGATGGAGCCTTAATGGAGGAAGTATGTCACTTGGGGTGGGCATTGAGAGCCTATAGCACTGCTCACTTCTAGCTCATACTGTTTCCTGGTGTACAATGAAATGTGATCAGCCAGCTTCCTGCTCTGGCCAACTGCTGCCAGGTCTCCCTTGCCATTATGGACTCTCCTGGAACTGTAAACCTAAATAAAATCTTTTTTTCTATAAAAAATTCTTTTTTTGCCATGTGAGCATAAGCATTTGGGAGTTTGAGATGGGATAACTGTCTTGAGTTAGAGGCCAACTTGGTCTATCCAATAAGTTCCAATGTTTGCCTGGGATACAGTGTGAGACCCTGTCTCAATGTTTTTCTTCCAATAGCCAGGAGTGGTGGCACACACCTGTAATCTCAGCACTTGGGAGAATAAGACAAGAGAATCATGATTTTGAAGTGACCTGGGCCACATAGTGTTACCCTGTCTCAAAACAAATGACTTTTGTATATATTATATATCTCCACATATATGTATAATTGCAGTTTGCTCATATTTGCCCCCTATGTCATATTACCTTGTCCTCTATCTACACAACTCTCTTTGGTCCCTTTCCTCCCCCACATAATCCTACTTTTTGTATACGTACATATTGAGGCAGGATCTCATGTAACCTAGGCTGGTCTTGATATATAGCTGAGGCTGTCCTTGAACTTTTCTCTCTCTGTCCCCATATTTCAAGTGCTGGAATTACAACTATGCACCACCACACTGGTTATAAACATATTTAAATCTAGATTTCACATATAAGAGAAAATGGGAAGTATTTGCCTTTCCTTCCTTCTATTCCCCCACCATTACGCCCTTTGCTCCCCCTGTATAGTACCTGTTCTACATTTTTTTAAAGAAAGGGTTTCCTGTAGCTCTAGTTGGTGTGGCGTTTACTATGTAGACCAGGCTGACCTCCATCTCACAGAGATCTGCCTGTCTCTGGCTCCTGAATGCTGGGATTAAAGGAGTGCAGCATCATGCCTGGATTCACTCTCTTTTTATGTCATGCATATGTATGTATAAGTCTAGAGTCCATATATAAAAGGTAACATTGTATTTGTGTTTCTGAATCATATTTGTCTTTCTGAATCTGACTATTAACATGATAATCTCCAGTTATATCCATTTCCCTACTCATGGAATAATTTAATTCTTTACAACTAAATCAAACTCCAATATGTTTGTATATATGTATATCACATTTTCTTTTTCCATTTGTTTGCCAATGGTCATCTAGGGTGGTTCCATGTCTAGACTATTTTGATTAATGATTAATCTTTCAATAAACACTAATATGAAGTTTATCTTTGTGGTGTATAGTTTCACAAGTTTGTAGAGCTACTTCAGTAACTTTTTAAAACTATTTTTTAAGTTTTTTGACTGTAGGTTTGAAGATTTGTCTTTCTGATCCTAGGGCTTAACATTGTCTGACACCATTCTTCTGACTGAAAAGACACCCCTGCTATTTTTTTTCTTCTTTTAACCATAAAAGAATGAATTTATATTGAAACAAAATTCATTCAGTTTGCATTTACATAGAACAATTTTATAAGATGTACTTGGGTTCATCTTTTCCAAAATATGCCAAACAATACCCAATAAAGACAGAACCATCTTGCCGTATTATTAAGATAAAAATATTGGAAATGCTCAAAAAAGTCCAATAATCATATATGACAGAGCTACCCAGAAATAAACAAATAGTAGTGTTGATTATCTGTTAGTGGCTAAGCCATTTGATTATTGTGTACTGGGAATGCATATTAGTTCATAATCTTCAAAATAAAACTTAAAAGAGTTTGAGCCAAATTGCCCTGCATGGGTGAGCAAAGCTCCTCCCGGAAGACATGGGTTATTAAATGAGAATATATATTGTAGGTACTGGTTACCTCCCTACAAGTTATTGGTCAGGGAGGCCCAGAGTCATACAAAACACAGACTATTGCATTACTCTTGATTGCCCACCAAGGCTAGATGGTCAGACATTATTGCTGAAGACACAACACACTTCTGTTGCAGGGTATAGAGAAATCAAACTGAAACTGAAATGTATTAATTTAAGTGAAGTAACACATGCTCAGAAAACCAAAAATTGTATTTTCTTTCTCCTATGTATATCTTATTTTCTTATTTTTATATATGCATATTTATGTGGCAGTGAGTGTGTGTAGAGTCCAGGGAACTAGGAAAGGGTCCATGGGGATGGGGGGAGGGAGAGGTTTTAAGGGAGGAGGATAGAAGTACATATGTGATATGAAAGTAAAAGGGGGAAATATTTGTAGTGTAAAGGTTGAAATGAGGACTGGGCACAGAGAGAACATGAAGAGGGGTAGGGAGTAGTTTAATCCAAGTCCAAGATGTAGGAAAGCATAAGTAAACTTGTTACTTTGTAAGGTAATCAAAAGTACAATTTCAAACATGACAAAATCAGTGGAATGTGCTATGAAGTTATAATTTGTTTGGCTAAATGTGGGAATAGTATGAATGAGATAAAGGAAGGGCGTAGGGAAACATGAACAAGATTAAATATAAAAAAAAAAGGAGTGGAAAAGAATGTTATGGAATGGAAGATAAATTAGCAAGATATTATTTAAAAATTTAATAATGAAAGATTTGAATTCCAAATTAAATAAACATAAATGGGAACAAAAAGGAAGATAGAAATTGCTTTTAAAAAATGAACAATAAAAATAATAAAAAATATTAAATAAAAGTGAACAATAGGTGCTAGAGACATGGCTTAGAGTTTAAGAACACTGATTGCTCTTGTGTAAGACTCAGGTTCAAATACTAGTGCTCACATGATGACTAACAACCATCCAGTTTCAGGGGATCTGACTGTCTCTTCTGACCTCTGTGGGTACTGCATGACATGGGTGAACGTACATACATGGAGGCAATACACACATACACCTAAAATAATAAGAAACAAAATATTTTAAAGAAGTGAACAATAACCGCAAAATACTACTAAAAGTAGAGTAGAAATAGGTGAATAAAAAAAGAAAAAAGAAATGAAAAGAAAAATGTTTGCCTCATATAGAAAAATTATAAACAAAATTAGCTAAATGTATGAAGATTAATAAAATATTAAAAATATAAAAATTAAAGTTTTAGTAACTTGGCATAGTAAAAATAGTAGTGAAAATACAGTAAAAGCAAAAATATGGCAAGCACAAGAGACAAGTAAAAGATGGCAGTGATGGAGTAGATCATTTTTGGTCCCTTAAAATTGGTGTTTTACAGTTATATGCATGGGATAGGGAGAGTCAGACTTGTAGATGCTTCTTTGCTATGATTTACACTGGTGTTGAGCATGTTTTGAACAAGTTTCCAATATCTACCAGAGCTGAATTTACTTTCGAAGCTTCTCTTCTGTCTACACCAGGAGCCTCTGTTGGACATATTTAATCTTGAAGTCTATGGGCTGAGCAGACTCTCTCATCCTCTCGAGGCTCCTCAGACTGAACCCTCTGAGGCTGTTAATGTTCTAGCTGAGCAGTGGCTTCCAAGTACACTAGGAGTGTGAGAAGCAACCACAACACTAAGGTCTGTACAGGCTGATTACCTACCCTTGTATTTTCAAAATCTGCTGTGTAATAATCACCCTGACATAAGGATGCAACTATATATTTCGGAGTCTGCTGTGGCTTCTGAATTTTCAGACTGTATAGTAGTAGTGAATGGCAGATAGGTGACTCCTGAGGTTGGTCTACATAGTGAGATGAGTTTCAGGGCTATCATAATCATAATGTCTATTTGCAGCCACTTGAGGGAAGAGCCACCTTTTCTTATTCATTTCACCTCTTGAGCTGTTATTTCTGCCACATGAACTTTTAGGTTTGTCTGTTCTGCCTTCTTGCTCCCCCAAACTGCTCAGGTTTCCTGACTTGTGATTGTTTCCTCTTCTCAGGACCCTAGAGTAATTCAGTTTTAAACAACAGATTTCACAGACCACCTACCCTCCCCCTGAGTCATGTAGTGTGACAAAGTGGAATTTATGTACATTTCTGACCCATCTGCTGGCAGGATCACTGTCTCACCAAAATCTGCAACTGGATTTGAGGATTGTGAGGACTGTGGCCTTGTCCTGTGGGTAGGGTTCCTAGTTTGTTTCTCCATTGCTGTGACAAAATACTCTGACCACTACCAACTTGGGGAGGAGAGGGTTTATTTGTCTTACATCTCCCAGGTCACAGTTCATCAGGGAGCCCAAGGTAGGAACTCAGGGCAAGAACCTGGAGGCAGGAGCTGGAGCACAGGCCATGGTGGAATGCTGCTTACTGGCTTGCTCCCCTGACCCCTGCTCAGCCTGCTTTCTTATGCAACACAGGCCCACCTGCCGGGCGGAGGGGCACCACCCACAGTGGGCTAGGCCCTCCCACACCACTCAATAATCAAGAAGATGCACCACAGACATCTGGCCATAGGCCAGTCCTACGGAGGCAATTCCCCAATAGAGGCTCCCTCAACCCAGTTGTGTCAAGTAGACACTAAAACTATCCAGCACAGTGTGACACCAGTCTTTTCACTAATTTCTTTTCCTGTTGTTGTGATAAAATACTCTGATCAAAAAATAACTTAAGGAAGAATTTATTTTCAGCTCACAGTTCAGGTTATAGGTCATCATGGCAGGCAAGAGCATTGAAGTATATGGTAGCATTATGTCTGCAGTCAGAAGAGGGAAATGAATGCATGCATTTTAGTGCTCAGCTCACTTTCTACACTGTTATACAACCCAAGATCTTCTGCCTATGGAATGGTGCCATCCACAGTGGGTAGGTCTTCCTACCTATTAGTCTTCCTACCTAATCTATTAGTCTAATCAGGATAATCTCATACAGGCATGCCCAGAGGCCCATCTCCCAGGTGATTCTAGATTTTTTTTTCACATTTCTAATTAACACTGTTACAGGTACCATAGCCTATCTTTTGGTTGAAGCTTCTGCCTTTTCTCCTCCTGGAGCCAACAGGGTGGAGCAGTGTTTGATTTTGTTTACTTTTTGCCACTGCCATTATCCTTTTACTTCTTGTTTTTAGTTATCTTGTTATCCTTCTGAAGTTTCAAAACTCTTCCTCTCTGTCTTTGGAATGCAGTCTATTTTTTCTGTATTCAAACTTTTCTCCCTTTCTGGGTCACACAGAGACAACTTATAGTCTGTCAACTTACCCATAAGTTCCTAAATTTTCCCCATTTTATTAGGACATTCATCATATTAAATTTGTGGTCCACCAAGCTGTAGGCCAATCCTATGTTAAATTATCTAATTTAATCTGGAATCAAACTTTTTGTATATAAGTTAACACTTTATGTACTTAGGATTAAGACTTTCACAAATGAATTTTTAGGAGGAGGATGCACAATCCATCCTATGAGAAATGGCTGCCATGAAATATTTTTTTTCTGTTAAATCTAGTATTTGGTGTTCATATAAGAAATTTCTATCTCCTTCCCCATTTCTGATACTTATGTCAAATTTTTTCATTCCTTTGCAGGCCTCATAATTTTGTGTTGGAAACTGGAGATTGTAGATAATATACTTTAGCAACTCTGGATACTGCTTATTGCTTCCCTATTGGCTTGTTTCTGTTGTTTTATTGCTTATATAATGTCTGGATAATTTTAACGAAGTCTGTTTTCTATTTGATCAATGAAGACTCTGATATTTCTCTCTAAGAAGGTACAACTTTGGATATCTGTATAGACACTCTGGGATGACTGTAGCACCCTGAAAAAGGCTCTAAACAGGCTCTCTTGCTGCCTCTGTCACCTCAAGTGCCAGTGTATCTACTGAATATCATGGCCCATGTGGCAGAGGAACTTCCAGAGCAGTCTGGTGCTATTGGATACCCTTTCCTTTAAATAAGTATAGAGGAAATTTTAGCAACCCTTAGAGATGTAACTTGAGAGCCACCAAAAGTCATATATATTCTCCATGGTAAAGATAATATGATGCAGTTCTCCCTTGAGAAGTACCCATGCTTGAGTATGTGTTATTCTTTTCTTGAGCATCCCTTTTTCTAGTAACTGTGCTTAATATCTATGCTAAAAACATCCTTTAATAAATCTCCATCTCTGCTTCATAATGGTTCATCCTGAAATTCCTTTCTGGGTTGAAGCCACAAACCCCAGTTTTACCTAAATGTATGGCCCTGGTGGAAAGGAAACTCTTTGAGCTGCTATAGGTGAAAGAGTAGAACTATGTCACCTTCCTTGTCACAGTTGATGATAGAGAGGAGTTAAATGTAACAGTAGGATGTAGACTATTTAAAAATGTAACATCTATTTTTAGCTCCTGTGGGGTTTGAATGAGAATGTCCCTTATAGCCTCCAGGTATTTGAACATTTTTGTCTCCACTTGGTGGTGTTGTTCTGGGAGGTCTTAGAAGGGGTAACCATGCTGGAGAATGCACATCACTGGGGGCAGCTTAGAGAGTTATTAAGCCTTGCTAGATCTCCAGTTGCTCTCTGCCTCTTGTGCCTGCTTGAAGATGTGAGAGCTTAGCTTCTGCTCATACTCCAGCCACCTCTGCTGCCATGCCCCCCCACCATGACGGACTCTTGTTCCTTTGGAACCATAAGCTAAATAAACTCTTCCTTCTGTAAGTTCCCTGGGTCATGATGTTTTATCACAGCAAAAGAAAAGTAACTAATACAAAAATTGGTAATGAGAGTGGAGTGTTGGTTGTGAAGAATCTGACCATGTGGCTTTTGGGAGGAATGTGGAAGACTTTGAAAGTTTGTGCTAGAGAAGTGGTTGATTGCTTGCTGTAAGCAGAGCTTAACAGGCCATTCTAGTAGGCTCCTGGAAGAAAGTAGTGCTGAGAACAATGTAGTTCCAGATGGACTTAAGTAGTAATTGAGATATTTTGGCAAAGAGTCTGGCTGGAGTCTATCCACAGCCCAAAAGCTTGCCCTAGGCTAAGTTGAAAAACAATGGACTAATTGTTTTTCATAGAGGATATTTCAAGGCAGCCTAATGCAGAAATAGTGGTGTGGCTATTGATGGTGAATATTATGCCAATTTACAGTGAAAAAGAGCAAATGGGGCAGAAAGAAATGCAGAATGTACAGTTTGGATTCGTTTATAAGGAGATTAAGAGAGGATTCTTTTGATAAAGAGATTAAAGTGATTAAGAAGAGGCCTAGTGATTTGCACTTAAACAATGGAGAGAATGCCTCTAGGGCAAGATCACACCCAGCTAAGCCCTCAATTTATGAAAGGAAAATGCTGGGTATTTCTACTTCTAGAAAACCACAGCAGCATAGCCATGTGCGGTGGTGCACACCTTTAATCCTAGCACTCCAGAGCCAGAGGCAGGCAGATCTCTGTGCATTCAAGGACAGCCTGATATACATAGTGAGTTCTAGGTCAGCTGACTTCTGTGGGCTCCAGCACACATGTGGTACACATATGTATGCTCAGGTACATAAATAAATAAATAAATAAATAAATAAATAAATAAATAAATAAAAAATAACCCACAACAGAGAAAAGTGGATGAAGCAGGCCAGGGTCCACCACAAACTTTCAGCCAAACTTGGCAGTGTCATTCACCTGGTGCTGGCTTTAGAGGCATGAAAGATGCAAGAGTGAAGGGTCATTGTTTCTTCCTCCATGGTTTCAGAGACCTGGCAGCATACATTAGGGATTTCCCTGCATAAAGAAGGCCCCAATAAGCCGTTCCATGAAACTGTGAAGGTGAAGCCTGCATGGCAGTGGAGACCCCAAGAAGATGTTCAAGATGCCAGAGTTGTGAGACATCTGCCAAGGAGAGCTGCATACAGGGAATGTTAGCAACCCAAGAAGAAAGCTGTATGTTTCACACGGCAAAGCTGGAGAGGCCGAGCAATCTATCTAAGCCCTATGGAAGTAAAGTCTCAAAAGTCAGATGTGGATCGACTGGATTTGGTGTTTGCCTTGCTGGTTTTTGGTCTTGTTTTTGTCCAGTATTTCCTCACTATGTCTCTATTTCTCCCTTTTGGAATCAGAATGTCTATTCAGTTCCACTTACGTTGAAGTATGTAATTTGTTTTTTGATTTCACAGGGTGTTACAAATAAGAGATTATCCTCAGTATCAGAAAAGATTTTGGACTATGGACTTTTGAACAGTATTGAGACTGGTAAAGACTATGGGGACTTTTAAGGATAGACTAAATTCATTTTGCATTTTATGTGGTCATGAGCCTGTTGGGGCCAGGGAGTGGAATGTGGTGGGTGGTTTGAATGAGAATGTGCCCCATAGGCTCCTAGTATTTGAACTTGTCTGCACTTGGTGGTGCTGTTTTAGGAGGTGTTAGAAGGTGTGGCCATGCTAGAGGAAGCACTTCACTGGGGGTGGGCTTAGAGAGTTCTTAAGCCTTGCCAGATCTCCAGTCACTCTCTGCTTCCTGTGCCTGCTTGAAGATGTGAGAGCTTAGTTTCTGCTCCTGCTTCAGCCATCACTGCCACCATGCCCCTCCGCCATGATGGACTCTTGCCCCTTTGGAATCATAAACTAAATAAACTCTTCTTTCAATAAGTTCCTTTGTTCACAGTGTATTATCACAGCATCAGAAAAGTGACCAATATAGCTCCATAGAGAATGATGTAGTCTGTCAGAGAATGTGGAAGCTCTGCTACCCTTTCCCTGCTAGAGGTATGCTAAAATCCAGAATGACAGGATAGTAGACCCATGAGAAACATCAAAAGACAACAGTGAGTGCAGGAAGCACTCCGTACATAAAGCCAATGAGTTCATTTGATCAATTTTAACTTATGTTTTTAAACTTATGAATGATAAATAATTTTGAAAATATTTTATTTTGGAGAAAAACACTGATAGTGTTTTTATTCATGGGAAAAATTGTAAGCTGATCGTGGAGGCTGGGCTGCACAACTGTCATCCTAAGACTTAAGGGGGGAGAAGCAGGAGGATCACAAGCAAGGTTAAGGCAAGCTTCGTCTACTTAGTAAGTTCTAGTCAAACTTGAGCTTGGAAAGAAAACTGTGCATAATGCACAACTGTAAAATGTCTCATGGGGCTAGATGTGTTGTTAAATGATAGTGTGTTTGACTTACTCCAGATTTATTAAACCAGAGAATTCTGGGGTAGACATCAGCAATTGTTTTTAAAACAGGCCCTCCAAGTGATTTTGATGCATGCTCAGGTTTGAGATTTACTGGTCTACTATATTTCTTAATAATTCTGATTCTTAGGTCTGTGCTGGAGCATTCATTAGTTTGCCACGTTATTTTCAACTGTGTATTATCCTTTCCTTCCTATTTATACATGGAAAGAACTTATCATCATTAGTCATTAGGGAAATACAAATCAAAATCATAGTAATATACTACTTCATACTTATTAGAAACACAAACCAATTAATTGTTGGTAAGAATGCAGAGAAATTTGGAAGTGTTATTTATTACTGGTAAAATGCAAAACAGCTTAGTCACTGTAAAAACTATTTGACTGTTCCTTAAATATTTAAAAATAGAATTGCCACATATCCCCACAATTTCACACTTAGGTACATAACTCAAAAGAACTGAAAATATTTATTCAAAAAAAAAGAAACACACACATGTTCACTGAAGCATTATTCAAAATAATCCAAAGTGGGAAACAACCAAATGTTCATCAAAAAAATGAGCAAATATATAAATTAATATTATTTAGTCATAAAGGGGAATGAAGTACTGATAAATGCACAAGATGGAAAAAATGTTGAAACTATGGTATGTAAAAGATATGAGGCATAAAAGCTCTCCTATTTCATGGGTCTATGTATAGGCATTATATAATACATATATATCAAATTTTCAGATATGATAAGCCCTTAGGCACATAATGAAAATAGGTGGTTGCTAGGGTAGAAGTGCAGTAAGGGAATTGAAGGAATCATTTAATGGATAAAGTATTTCACTTCATAGTGTTTAAAAAATATTTTGTTATTTTTATTTTATGTGTATGAGTATATTGCTTACATGTATGTATGTACACCCATGTCATGCAATGCCCCTGGAGATATGAAGAGGGTGTCGAGTCCCCTGGAACTGGAGTTATAGATGGTTTTTGGCCACCATATGGGTGCTGGGAATCGAACCCGGGTTCTCCCGCAAGAGAAGACAGTGCTCTTAATCATTGAGCCATCTGTCCAGTCCTGATTTCATAGTGTTTTTGACTAGTCAGAAATGATTGCATAATATTGTGAATATTCTAAATGACACTGAATTGTTTATTTTGAAATGGTTACTTTTATTCTATGTGAATTTCACCTTACTAAATTATTTCAGAAATTTTATATATTGCACACTTTTTGTAGAAAACTTGGAAACCAGAAAATCATACTTTTGAGAATATTAAGTATCTTCTTCTTATAGGTACCTTATCTCCAAAAAAAAAAAAGCCTCGCTTTTGCTTCCACTGTCTTTGTCTTTCTTATACTAAGCCTATTTGTGATCCTATCTGGTGTAAATGTTTTAAGTCTGACTGATTAAAACATTAACATAGTAATATGGAACTGGATGACTTTTACCATCACAAACCATATAGTTGTTAAACAGGAAACAGTTTTTTGATTTCACGATTTAAGCGCCCACAAAGCTACATATTTTTGAAATCATTATTAACATGTTTGGATGCAAATTCTCACAGATGTTATGACACGTAACTGTTAATCTGCATTTTTAACTTGACTGGATTAAGAATTACCTCTAAACAGATTTGTGAGGGCATTTCCAGAGAAGTTAAACTGGGGAGGAAAGACAAACTCTGAATGTAGGTAGTACCATTTTATGAACTAGGCTTGTGGACTGAATAAAAAGGAGAAAGCAAGATGATTACTAGTATTCTTCTCTCTCTGTTTCTTGACTGCAGATTCAGTGCTTTTGCCACCATGCTTTCTTCATCATGATGGACTGTATCTCTTCTTAAATTGGACCTCCAAATAATGTCTTCCTTCATTAAGTTGTTCTTGTCAGGTATTTTGTAGTGACAATGAGAAAAAAGTAACTAATACAGAAAACTGATACCAAGGTATCAGGCTGGTGCTGTGATAAACCTTCCCCTGTACTTTGTATGCTTTTGGAACTGCTTTGTGGGAAGAGTTTAGAACTGCAGACTAGAGAAGCACTAGAATCCTGTAAAGAGAGCTTCATGGACCATTCTGGGGTGGAAGGGCTTAGAAGACTCAAATGCTAAGAAAATATGAGCAGTATAGGTATGGCTCATGAGATTTTAGAGGGGAACAAAGACTATATTAGAACTGTACTAGAGGCCATTCATGTATAATTTGATGAAGAATTTGGCTTTGTTCTGCCTGTGCTCTGAGAACTGGACTAAAGCTGAGTGCAGGAGTAATGGACTAATTTGTTTGGCAGAGAAAATTTCAAAATAAGATAGCATTTAGGATGTGGCATTGTTACTGCTCAAGACTCTTATTCAGATCTATAATAAGAGAGAGAACAGATGGATATAACAAATGTGCAGTTTGGTAAAGAAAATAATCTGAGCAAGTTTAAAGTTGCAGGAAAGGAGAGTGCAAAGTCACTGCAACTGTTAAAGAGATTAGCACTGCTAAAAAGAAGCTTCCTATTCAGCATGAAATCCATTGTAGGTTTCAAATTCTTAAAATGAAAATTCATTTGAAAGCAGACATCCTTACCTAAGAATTCTATCACAAGGGTTCTCTGTATAAGAGAGAGAGGAAGAGAGAGAGAGAAAGAGAGAGAGACACAGAGAGAGAAATCTAAGAAGTATTTCCACAGGTCAACTTTAAAGACACACAGAGGTCAGTAATTGTGTTCTAAGAGGCTGAGACACGTTTGAAGTGAGCAACAGAAGGTAGTAGCATTGTCAACATGATATTGGTTTTTCAGACATGACATCATCAAGAATGAGGGGGTCATGGAAGCTATTACCAAGTTTCTAGATAGTTGCTAAGTTCAGGAAGTGTATGGAAGGTTTGGATTCCCTGTAAGGAGTCCCTGAGAGGCCACTGTATAAAAATATGAAGGTGATGACTAATTTGAAATAGTTACCACAAGGATATTGGAGATGCCAGGACCATGGTCAGTTCTCTCAGGAACGTTAAAGGCATGGAGAGGAGTCAGTCCAAAAGATAGGCTATTATGGTCCTACATGTGGCAGAACCGGAAGGCTGAGGCTTTCCAAGGAATTGGCAACCAGATGATGCCATCATGAGTCAAAGATGTGGAGCTACAGTATTTGGTGTTTTTCCTGCTGAATTTTAGTCTTGCTTTTGTTCAGCGTTTCCTTGCTGTCCTCTTGTTCCTTACTTTTGGAATGGAAATGTTTACTCTGTGCTATTGCATATTGAAAATATATAGCCTATTTTTATTTTATTTTATAAGCACTCAAGAGATTCCCATGAGTCCAGAAGACACTATTTTTGAACAGTGTTAGGTTTGTTAAAGACCATGGAAACATCTAGACATGGACTATGCATATAGTGCAGTTTGATATGAAAATTAGAATTTAGGGGACAGAGGTGGAAACAAGCCTCTGAACATGTGTGTGACAGCATTTCCATACAGGATTAACTAAGAAGAAAGACCCATTCCTTAATGTGGGCCCCACCATTCTATTGACTGGAGTCCTCAACTGAAGAAAAAGGAGCAAGCAAGCTGAGCACTGGCATTCATGTCTCCCTCCTTTCTGACTTTGGTGGAATGTGATCAGTTACCTCACATTCCTGGTGTCATTTCTTCCCCACCATACTGGAATATACATTTTCTTAAACCATTAGTCAAAATAGTCTTCAACCCATAAGTTGCTCTTATCACATATTTTGTCACAACAATAAGAAAAGAAACTCATATAGACACCAATAATAAGCAGTTAATATCCTCATTGACCTAGAGAACTTACGTTAAATGCCTTAAAGTTTGCACTAATTCATGGTTTGTGGGTAAAGGAAAAATCACAAAGGAAAAATAGGGAGTGTAGCAGTTGCCAAAATGTCAGTATTAGCATGGAATTTGATATGTGATATTTAAGCAAATACATATTTTTGTATCCCATTGTTAATTGTTTTCATTTCTATTGCATGACTCTTATTGTGCTAAATATTATATTCATAAAGTATCCACTTTATACATCTTAACTTTTTCTTACAAATCTTATATAATTCACAAGTCTCTACGGGAGCCATTATATTTTACTATATACTTCCTTATATCTGTTTCATGGCTTTGGTATCAAATGTGAAGACACATTTAAAAGAATATAAAAATTGATCCCTATTACTTACTTTTAATATATGTGAAAAAACCCAAAGAAAATCCAGAAATAACCAGAGACTCTTCCATTATTTTTTGTTTTCCAAGTAAGTTTAACTTACTTGACAGCCTGGATAAAAATCATCTAGGCAGCTTGATATAATAGAAAAAGCACAGATAAACTGTGGCTGCATTTCTAACTCCATTGTGTGCTAGCTCTGTGATTCTTGGGAAAATTTTTGGCTCCCTTGAACCTCAGTTTTATTTCCTTATGTGAAGATAAATAACAAAATATTATTATTATGAGACAGAAATGAAATGCTATTTAAAACACTTTGAAAATGCAAAGGATTATGCTAATTTCACTCTTAATAAAGCTACTAATGTGTTTATTATAAGTCACAATACAGAAATCATGTTTTAAAACTTGTAACATTGAACCTCTTTATTATAATTAAAAACAGAATCACAGAGTATAGGTGCTGCAGTAGAACCTGGAAACAATATATTTCCTCCTATAACCCTGTACCAAGTGAGATCTTAGGGTCCAGAGACAAAAAGAAGTTTAAGCTATACAAACAGACTGTAGTGAAAAATCAGTATTAGAATCGAGATTCTCTTTCATCTAGCTCAGTGCCTTAGTTAGTTTACTATAATGCCTTAATTGATGGACCTGAAAACTTTATGACTTTTGTTTCATACTTGCCTTTCAGTGACCTGAACAAAAATAGCAGTATGAATTTCTAAGATTCCTTCTTTTTAAAAAATTATATTTTGCTGGGTGTGGTGGCACACGCCTTTAATCCCAGCACTCGGGAGGCAGAGGCAGGCGGATCTCTGTGAGTTCAAGGCCAGCCTGGCCTACATAGTGAGTTCCAGGACAGCTGGGGATACAGGGAGACCCTGTCTCAAAAAAGGCCAAAAAATTATGTTTTATTAATTATTTGAGAATTTCATGCAATGTGTTTTGTATTGTTCATATTCACCCCCTCAACTCCTCCCAGATCCAGCTTCACTTCCCTACACAACCAACTTCACAACTTCATGTATTCTTTTATTTAATCCCATCCAGACCAATTTATGTTGCTCAAATACTGTTGGGTATGGGGCCATCCCCTGGGGTATGCTGGACCTACTAGAGTCACTTCATTAAATAAAACTGATTGTCCTCCTCTAGCAACTATTGATTCCCAATAGCTTCTCAGATAAGGATGGGACTTGATGCCACATCCCTCCTCCATGCTGGAGTTTTGTCTGACTTGACCTTGAGTAGGACTTGTGCACATTGTCATTATTGTTATGAGTTGATCTGTGGAACTGCACTGCTGTCTGTAAAACACTGCTTCCTTGTATTCATCCACTACCTCTGCCTCTTAGAATCTTTCTGCCCTCTTTTCTGCAATGATCCCTGAGCCTTGAGGGAAGAGGGTGTGATATAGATATCCCATTTAGGGCTGAGAACTTCACAATATCTTATTCGTTATGGGTCTCTGTGTTAACTGACATCTACTGCAAGAAGAATTGTCTCCGAGGAGGGGTGAAAGATGCACTAATCTATGGGTATAGTGATAAATCACCACAGAGTCTTAGTCTGTTCTTGATAAGCTCAATTTGGTATAGTTCTTCCACATAATGGATGAGTGAGGAGCTTTGTAGGATATACCCCTATCTGAGGAGCTACTGATAGATAATCGCTACTAGGAGAGGGAGAGTCTTTTCCTTCTGTGCTATAGTCACTGGTTAGTATCCCATGGTGTAATAAATAACCTCCCACCCGTGCTCATGCAAACAACCCTAATTAGAGTCAGTGGATCATAAGAACTTTTGGGAGGAAGAGGAATTCAGTAGGAATAAGAAGGTGATAAGTGAGGGTAATAGTGTCTGTATATGATCAAAATACATTATATTCATGTATGAAATTGTCAAAGAATAAATAAAATATGTTAGAACAGAATCTTTCTTCTTGAGATCATGTTACTCTAAAAGAATAATGTAGAAGGTCATTCTTCTGTATATGTTTACCTTTCTGTCAGTGTATTTTCAACTATTTTGCAGATCCTGATGCAACAGGTAGGAGATATACGAAATGTGGACTAATTGGGAAGTCAACACTATCTCTTAGGGACCTGCAGATCTGGATCTTGCTAAGAGTAGCAAAGAGAAAATAAGAGACCAACTAGCACAGTGGCCATCACATGATAAATAAGTGGCAATTTTATTCCATTCTCTTCACATTACTATGGAAACTTATTGTCTACAAAGTACTTTAACATTTATTACCTCAGTTTATTTTCACAAAGGCTATATGAGGGATGGATAGTGTTTACATTATTGATGAGAAAATAGTCTCAGAGATAGAAAATTAATTGCCTAAATTTATGGTTTGTGAATAAGAAACAGAATTGTAATTTCAACTTAGTTTTTTGACTTCAGATAAAGCATTTTTGACAGTATACCATAATTGCATATGATTTTAATATGCCCAATGAATTATAAGAAAATTAAAGTTGTGGTTAAAAGTTAATACCACAAGGAAGGCTTTCTGAATCTTAAGGTTGCAAATTAACAAAATAGGCTTATATCTTTCATTGAAAATATCTAAATGGTTCTAAATTACAAAGCCATAGACACTTCAATTCTGTAGATTGAGAAGGTGTCTAAAAGCATACAACATGAGTCTACAATCACTCAGAATGAATCTTGCATTGCTTCTTTTAACTAATGAAAGAAAACATTTCAAAATGGAAGACTTCATTTCTATAGTTACAAAAGACATACCTACTCTGAAAAAAGATGATTTCCACTTATGTGACATATGGAAAATGTAGGAGGAAAAAGTTAAAAAAGTATAAAACATAGGGTCCTTTTTTTTCTTTTCTTTTCTTTTTTTCTTCTTTCTTTGTCTTTCTTTTCTTTAATTCCTTTGTTTCTTCTTCCCTCCCTCCTTCCTTGCTTCTTCCCTTCCTATATTCATTGTACTCTGGTGATCAAACCCAGGGCCTCAGGCATGCTAGGGAATCATTCTATCATTGCACTATACCCCTAGCTGGACAGATGCTATCTATATTACTGAGAATAATTGCTTATTTCTCTAAGTCTGTTTCTTTCAAATTTTATACACTAAGGTGGATGAAACATTTTCTGAATGTATCATGCAAACGTTCTTTGGCAAATGAAGTAGAAATACAGTTCTTTATAATAAAGTCACGAAATTGTGTAGTCATAATTTTATCTCTTCATTTAGCTCTTTTTAATCATACTGCTAGAAGTCAGAGAGATCTGAATCTAAATACAACTTTGAACTTGAGAGATGTGTGAGTGTATGTAAGATAATTGCTGTATGTGAGTAAAACATACATATTTTCTACATAATTACATTGCTATGAGTTTTAAATGGGCTATCAAACATATAACTCTTAGTACTTGGTCATTAAACTCAATAAATTACACCTTCTTTCCTCTCACCATATTCTATGCTAATCTCCCATGAACTTCAAAAGATTGCATGTTTTTAACTTAGTAAGATAACCCTATTACGTTTTTAAATTTTTCCCTACTGGTCTGATAGCTCAACCTTTCTGGAATTTCAAAAAGTTAGCTTTCTCATAAAAGTAAAGCCTCAGCTTTTCATCTTACGCAGATCATCTTATCACTACAGTACATTCTTTCTAACACCCATTGCCACCACCACAAGCAGCTACAACCGAATTACCCACCTCTTAACATATCAGTCATTTTCAATGTCTATTATACATCTTCAGCAAGCTTAATTCCTTGGATGCCTTTAGTCCACATCTGTAGTTCTTCCTAGTGTTGTTTATCCACCACAAAATGGCTTTTATCCACTGTTGCTAAGGCAGAAATGTCAAAAAGAGTCCATATCTTTGTGGAAAGGTGTTTCCAATAGAGTCACATGAATAGAAGGCAAACCTATAGTAAGAAGTTGATAAATTGAACTCCAAAACACATTTTACTAATTCACTTTCATAGTCAGGGCAGAAGAAGATGTAAATATATAAACCAAGATCTGTTCAATCAATGAGCTAAAATGAAATATAACATTCTTTCAGTCTTATAGATATTAACATGGACACTATTAAATAGGTCTGGGAAAACTTACCTTGCTACGGTGGATAAGACACAGCCTAAAATAATAATAGCTAAATTATATTTCTAATTATGAACTTATACATAAAACCAGAAATGAGTGGTGAATTTAAGGATGTCTGCTTCATTTAGAATTTATTAAGAAGCAAAATGTTTTTATATAAACCTAACATAAAACTTTCAGATTAGCTATGACTAGTTCTCTATTTTTTTCTTCTTGTTGACTTTTCATACAAGTGAAATAATATAATAAATCTTAAAATATTGCACTTAGAATACACATTAATTCATAACCATTTGACAGGCATCATATTTCTACTCTAGAACAACTTCTTTTTCTTTTCTTCTTTTTCTCATCTCTTCTCTTTTTGTTTCCATTCTTTTCTTCCATGAACTGAAGTTGCCAGAAAATGCTACACTTATGTTCAATATTCTGCTGGTTGATTAGAAATTCATAACTGTAGAGGCAGGGAATGTTACAAATCCAAAGTTAAATTGTGATGGGCTATCTTTAGTACCTCAATAGCTATCTCAATAGCTGTTAATTAGCCACCTCAGTATCTGACCTAATATCTTTTCAACTATCTGGTAAAACTTTGGAATGTATTAACAGAACACCAGCTTTACAGACTCAAAGGCTAAGAATGTCATAATATCTAAAATGTATCTTAGAGTTTTCCCTGATTTGCTTTGCCCAGCTACCTGATGTTTCCGTGAATGAATTTGGAAAATGCTTTAACTTATGACATATTTTTGTCCTGTAACTATAAAAGTTCAGGCATCTGCTTCACATTGGAACATGTTATTTGGGGTAAGTTGATTCCATTTTCACAGGCCAGAGTAAGTCATATTTTTCTCAGAGTAAAGCATCTCATATTTTCTTTGAAGTGAAATCTGTGTTTGGTATAGTTTTGGTACTCATGAGTCAAGATGATGACCTGCTTTCACCGGAGAAGTCACCTGAGTCAGTGTCAGGTACCAGCATGAACATTTTTTTTTGCCCAACTGCTTGTATTGTCCCTTTAGGTGAATGTTGGTAAGATTATTTTTTTTGGGTCCTGGATCTCCTTTGTTTTGGCCAGTGGTCCACTGGTTTGTTCTGAGCTGGTTTTGAATATCTTTATTTTGCTTGAGAGAATTCAATCACACTATTTGATTTTATTGTTTGTTTCAAAGCATTTAATCAGAGCACTTGTTTATTTGTTAGTATTCTGTCTTTTTCTCTGTCACTCTTTCAATATCTAATTCTTAGAATTTTGGGGAGGCCATTTCTTCCTTTATGCATCATTGGCATTTTTAGTTTAAAAATTCTGTGAGTCCACTTTCCCTCACCCAACAGTAGTCAGTCACCAACAGTTCCAGTTTAGGGCCAACCCACCTCCCATTTCCCTCTCTCCCCTCTGGGCCCTTGTTTGATTGAGTTGTCATGGGTCCTGCACTCGAGGCCACCATTGCCACAAGTTCATATGGGCAAGGTTCCAGTGGCCTGAAAGCCTCTGTTTCCCTATGTCCATGGACCAGTCCTGGCTCTGACAATATTTCCACCCCCCTCTTCCACAATGGTCCCTGGGTTGTAAGCGGGTGAGGTTTAACATAGGAGTCCTATCCAAGATCTCTAGATAGGCTGACTAGACTCCAGTGGATGAACTTGCACCTAAGAACATCTGGATACCAATGCTTGACTGGATGGGTCCTAACATGTATGATAGAATACATGAGGTCCAGTGGGGGGGATTTGGGGATATGGCTTGGGAAGGGGGTCTAAATTTCATTAAGAGCTGACAAAATGGACAAAAACTCAATAAAAGTATAAAAAAATCTTCACGTGCTCAATTGTAAAGACATTTAAGGGGTATTTGATCTCTTAAGTCCAACATAGGAGATGTGTCACAACGAACTTCCAAGCACAAGCAACTGCCTCATAAGGAAAAGTCAAGACAATGTACATCTATGTGTGGCATAGAAGGCAGGCACCTTATTGGTTCAGTGGGAGAACACATTTAAGTGGTAATCAGTTAGTGTCTTGAATCCTCTCATTTGTCCATGCAGAAAATCATAAGACACAATGAGAAGAACCAATCTCGGGGTGAGAATTGAGGGAGCTCCTCCCATAAACAGCTCAAATATCTGGTACAAAACACAAATGTGTCCAGCTAGCAGAGAAAAATGCAGTTTTAGGAAAGAAAAGAGACACTAAAAAAGGAAATATAAATCCAGTCCAGAGAGAACTGCACAGAGAAAACACCCACCACTTGGCACTCCAGCTGGCTTTATGTTTGACAATTATGGTAATTTAACTTGCAAGTACTTGGAAAAGGGAACATTTGATCCAATTTCCAAATTGGTGCAGGTTTTTTTTTTTGCATGCTAAACTAGAATTTCTAGGTAATAGAATGAAAGATCACTGTTATAAAAGATGATAAAGCAGCAGTCAGTCTACAAGGAAAGCTGACAATTCCCTTTTGTGGGGTTTATTATAATGAAAATGCTTAAGGCCAAAATTGGGTGTCAAGGTTGGAGGGAGCATACCAGATAGCAATAGTACAATATATGGAGAAATCTAATATATACTATCTAAGAGAGATGAGGTGGGATCTAATATCTCCAGACCAAATCCCTGAGGAGTCTTGAACCAATCCAGAGAACAAAGAAAAGCTATGACTTTTAGAGGTGGTGGGAAGTTTCACATAACATGATTTAGCTCAGCAGAGAAGATGTGAGAAGGAACATGGAGGAGCCAAGTACTATATATTAAGAAATGTCAGGTTACTGTACAGAAGTGTTGTCTGTTTCAGGCTTTGTGATCAGGCCTAAAGGTGAAGTTCCATGTTCCGTCACAAATGGGAAATGTATTTTATCCAGAATTTAAAAGAAACCAGAAAAAGACAAGAGAAAATTGTTAATTAAAAATAAAAAAGTAAAAAAAAATATATTAGAGAATGTGAAAATGACTTTTCTGGGGATGGCTTCTGTTACAACTGGGAATTTTACCTAACGTTGACCAAAGTTAATGTTATGTTTGCAATCATTCCATGCATCTGTTCCAGGCATCTGTTCAATATGCCTTCCTACTGATTAGCTTATTTAAATTAAACTAGCCTTTAGGAAAAGAATCTTACTAGTCTTTGGGATCCTTTTGTAATCAACTTTTAAAAAATTTAAGCTAAACAGTAACTTTAATCTTAGATTATGTTCCCCATTTCTCCCTTAGGATGCTTCCTTGCCCCAGGCTCAGAGTAATGCAAGTGTGTGTGTGTGTGTGTGTGTGTGTGTGTGTGTGTGTGTGTGTGTGTGAAAATACCAGCACTAGAAGCAGCTGATTATCCACAGTTTATGTTGAAAACAGCGTGTGGGATTAGATTGATAACATCTGTTTGTGATTGTGTATACTATTCTGGGTCAGTAGGGGTAAGAAAGAAAATTCTTCCCTGATAAGACAAAGCTCCTCATTTCTCTCCCATTTCATTTCATGCTGGGTGTACTCCTGAAATAAAGTACACCATTGGTTTGAAGAATAGTTCTGAGAGAAATCAGAAGGAATGAGTTCTGAGGACAGATCGGGCTCACTTGGTTTAAAGGACTTCAAGAATCAGCTTGTCTTTATTCAGGCACTGCTGCACTGTGGCATCTACCAAAAGAGAAGAGCAATATTTAATTAGGAAATTAATAAGAATAGTTTAGTTCTTTGTCAGAACTAAAGATGAATTCTGAGTAGTCTTACTTTTATCAACTCCCTATGCTTATCTTTTGTTCTCTGAACTTTCTTCCTCGTCTATCACTTTCTTTTATCCTCTTCTCTAACAAATATCAAGAGGAACAAAGCTCTACATTGAAAAAAGAGTGTAATAGTTCCTTTTAAGGTGTAACCTAGAGAGAGAAGAGACAAAGTAAGAGCTAATAAATTTTGATTTGGGATTTTCTGAGTCATATCAGTACCGTCTAGAATTTGCTAATGATCACATTATTGACCTAAAAAACCAGAATTTTCTTATACTTACAAATTAATTTAAAATTACATTTTGTAAATATCCTCCTCTTCCATATTTCTCTCTCTCTCTCTCTCTCTCTCTCTCTCTCCCTCCTCTCTCCAGCTTCTAAAATATGAGCGAAGAAAGAGATAAGATGGCAGACCAGAATTCTCTCTGCATGAGCCAGTGAAGGGAAGAATCAGAATGTAAAGCAAATTTATCTCCAAAACAGAAATAAGTAAATGTTTTGGAAATTCATAAAGAAAGTGAAAGTATTTTGGGCTAGAAAAAAGAGATGTATGACACTTAGAAACCAGACACACCTTCCAGCTGGTGTGTGTTGGAAGGGAAGTTGTTTCCAAAAGAAAATAGAAATACAATTGAAATCTTTACAATTCTTTCCTCAGAACAAGCCAGCAGTTCTCACAAACCACAAATCCAGTTGCAGTTTTTGGTGAGACAGTGATTCCCTTAGCAGACACATTGCCTTAGGACTCAAAAGCAGTCACTTTAGGGAGAATCTACTGTTGAAAATTGAGCTGAATAGGAGACTAAGACCAGGAAACTTTCACAGGTTGGGGAACTTCATTTCAATATTCCCTATGCCCTTGGTAAGAACAGGATGGCTGGACCATGATAAGATGAGGAATATATGTGGTAGCAAAATGGCCTCTGCCTTGGAAGTGCACATAATAAGAGAAGCCCCATTCCTTAGTAACCAGGAGCAGAAACCATCAACTGAAAATAACTCTGGAGTTTGATAGCTCTGAGCTTGAGGCCAGTGGGTTACTAAAATTATGGAGCCACCTATATGTCTTTCACTGTTGGAGACACTATTGTACAGTTTTCTGAAATTTCAGTGGGTATACATAATGTCTACAGCTGCAAACCTCTAGCAGGGGCATTAATACTCACGAAATCTTCAAAGTACAAAGACAGGCTCTCCTATACAGATCTTAGTGCTGTGGTTGTTTTTGACACTCCCAACATACTTGTCAGATACTCCAACTAAAACATTAGCTACTTAGGGGAGTCTCAGGAGTGTGAGAGAATCTGTTCGACCCACAGAGTGCAAAGCTTAGTGGGGCCACCAGAGGCTCCTGGTATACAAAGCAGGAAAGCTGCTACTGTGAAGCCAGTTTTCATGAACATCAGATCCTTGTCCACTAACAGGTTTAGTAATGCTATAAACCATTGGAAAGGAAATGGCCCATAGTTTAACTGACCTTTAACTGACCTTTACACCCTTCCATGACCATAAATGGACATCTCCAATTTTCAAAGACTCAGGAAGATTCATTATTTTTTTCTTTAATTTTTCCCTTATGATTCTTTAAAAACTACATGTTTATTTGGATTTTTACTTATTTTTTCTTTCATTATTTATGATTTTCTTTATTGTTCCTTTTCACTCTTTGATCTAACTTTGTTTCTCCATCTTTTTTCAGATTTATTTTTGTTATTTTTAATGATGTGTATGTGTGTGGGTACGGGTGCCCAAGGAGGTTAAAGGCATTAAAGCCCCAGGAGCTGGAGTTACAGGCATTTGTGAGCCTCCTGATATGGGTGCTGGGAATTGAACTTGGGTCCTTTACAGGATCAGTATATGCTCTTAATTGCTGAGCCACCTCTCCAGCGCTCCATCTTTTTCTTTTTCTTTTTAAAAATAGTTTCACATTTATTTAGCTTCATCTTCTTTCTTTTTTGCTCCCTGTGCTCCTTCCTGTTTTTCTCATTCCTGTATTTACTAGAATTTCAATTTTATATCATTGATTTTTTTAATACTCATGCTTTTATTTTTGTCTTCCTATTACAATTATAAAATTTTGGTTTTGAACATTTGCATTATTGAAGATTTTTTTTGTTTTTCCTTTGAATCTTCTTTTCCTTTTCTAGTATTTTGTTTTATTCTCATCTTCTCCCATAAGTGTTTTCATACCTCTCCTTCATCCTCTCATTTATTTGACCTTGCTTCTTTTTTCTTTTTTTAAAAAAATATTTTGTTGTTATCATTTTCTTAATTTTTTGAGTATGTATGTATTGCCTGCATGTATGTAAGTGCACCTGTGTCATGCAATGCCTGTGGAGGTCAGGAGAGCATATTGCATCCCCTAGAACAGATGGGGAGTTACAGATGGTTGTTAGCCATCATGTGGGTATGGGAACCAAACCCGGGTCCTCTGTAAGAGCAGTCAGTGCTCTTAACCACTGAGCTATCTCTCCAGCCCGAGAAGTAGTTTTATTGCTTCTCTTTTCCTTCTCCCTTTTCCTTGCTCCTTCTTTTACCTCATGCATCTACTATTTCCAAATTTATTTTTACAATTGTTTTTAATTTTAAAGCACCTTTTCCAGTAGTTTTGCCATTTTCAGTTTCAAGGTCATTGGTGCTATATTTGGAGTCTGTAATAGATTTCAAATGTATTTTTATATCTTGCATCATTTGAAGTTTTTGTTGCCACAGCATTTCGTTTTCTCTTCATGAAGGTGTATAAGGAATTGAGCATCCAACAGTGGGCTGCTGAATAAGTTTATCCCCTGAAAAAACTGGAACAGATAGCTAAATAAGCAGATGTAAAAATCACAACAAAGAAACAGAAGAAAAAATAAAAACCAAGACATCACGGCTCCTCAACAACTGAACTCAAAGATACTGAAGTTACTGAAATAGAAAATAATCAAGATGAAGATTTGAAAGGGTTTCTGCTAAAATGATCACTGACATGAAAAAGGATACAAACAAGTGAATGAAAAGGAAGATGAACAACACAGAGGCAAAAGTCAGAAAAAATGGATAAAACGTCAGAATTATGGATGAAAAAATCAATAACATGGTAGAAAAATAGCAGTGAAATATTTTTAGACATTACAAAACCAAACTAGAAATAATGGCAATGAGAGGCTGGAGATATTGCTCAGTGGTTAAGAACACTTGCTGTTCTTCCACAGTCAGCTATCAATGATCTGTAACTCCAGTTCCAGCAGATGCAATCCCATATTCTGGTCTCTGGGGGCATTACACGTATGTGGTACACATACATGCAGGCAAAACACTCATACACACAAAAATAATCAATAAAATATTAAAATAAGAAATACTGGAAATGAAAAACTCAATCAAATAAAAATGGTATAAATTAATACAACCAAGTAGAAGTAATAATATCAGGATGGAGCTACTTAAAGGAATATTATACACAGAGAATGAAGAAAAAGTATCAATCATGAATGTACAGGTAAGAATAAATTCATGTCAGGAATAGTGAACAAAGGAGAGCTAGGAAGAATTACAACCTGTCCCACAATGTAAATCTCAGATCTGTGATATTAGTAGGGGAGAAATGAAAGAACAAACAATAATCCAAATAAGCAGAAACTCATCCAACAAAATTATAATAACGTTAAACGTAAATGGCTTCAATTCACCAATAAAGATATGCACACAGTGATTGAACTAAAAAACCAGATAAAATTACCCACTGTCTCCAAGAAACAAGCCATAAAGTAAAGACACTCAAGAGACCAAGAATGAATGGATTGAAGAAATCTGTCAAGCACTTGAATAGAAACTGAAAATAAGCTAACATAGCTATTCTGGTATCTGATAAAATAGACTTAAAACTAAAACCAATCAGGAGAGATAATGAGGTGACTACATATTAATAAGCTGAACAATCCATCAATAAGTTATAGCAATTTAAAATATATGTGTGCCAAATATTGGTACTCTAAAACTCATATATTAAACACTAATGACCAAAGGTCAAATAGATCCTGATAGAATAATGATGAATGATTTCAATATCCTCCTCACATTTCTAGAGAGATACAATGAAACCATGGAGTTAAACTACATCATAGATAAAATGGACTTAACAGATATATGTAGACTATTCCATCCAACAGAAACTGCATATACATTCATCTCAGCAACCCACACAACCTTTTATAAAGTAGACCACAGTCAAGGCCACAAATCAGGCCTTAACATATAGAAAGGAATCAAAATAATCTCTTGTATTTTATCATAACATAGTGCAACAAAACTAGAAATCAATAAGAACAACAAGAACAACAACAACAAACCCCAGAAACTAGACAAATACATGGAGATCAAACCCTTGTGTGACTAGGTTGTCATTGAAGAAATCAAGTAAAAATATTTAAAGTTCTGATATTCAAATGACAATGAAAAGTCACAACTTACCAGCATTTTGGGGATATAGTTAAGGCAGCTGTAAAAGGAAAGTTTTAGTTACATGTCTTTCTATTTTAAAAAATCAGACAGAACTCAAACAAATAATGTAGCAATGCATCTGAAGGACATAGAATAGCAATAACAACCTAAAACCCAAAGCAAATAATGACATGAAATAATTAGAGGGGGACAGAAATTTATGAAATGGAGACTAAAGGAACAATACGCGAGATCAATCAATCTTTTTTCTCTTTGGAGAACAAAAGATTGACAAATCCCTACCAAAACTCATCAGAAGAAAATGATCCAATTTAATAAAATTAGAGATGTGAAAGGGGGAGGATGCTGTTGATTTCAATGAAATAAAGAGTGCTTTGAAAACTTATATACCCTAAGTCTGGAACATATATAAGAAAAGGATAAAGTCCGAGACTCATATGATGCATGGAAATTAAATCAAGAAAACACAAACAATGGGGCAGGAGAGATGGCTCAGCAGTTAAAAGCACTTGTTCTTCTTACAAAGCACCTGAGTTTGGTTCCCAGTGGCCACATGACAGCTAACACTCAACTGTTACTCCAGTTCCAAAGGATTTGATGCCAACATCTGGCCTCTGTGGGTATGCCATATGCAGGCAAAATACTCATACACATGAAAATATTTTTATAAATAAATTTTATAAATAAAAGTGAGAAACACAATTTAGACAAGTATATGACAAACCAATGAGACTGAAGCAGTAATAAAATACCTTCCAAAAACATGAAGCTTCTGACCAGATGGATTCACAGCTGAACTCTACTAGACATTAAAGAAGGTACCACTAATTCTATTTAAACTGCTCCATAAAATGGAAATGGAAGGAACACTATCAACTTTATTCTACAAAGCCAGCATTATCCTGATACCTAAATCGGAAAAGAACACAAACACACAAATTCCTACAGAACAATTTCCCTGATGAATATAGACACAAAAATTTTCAGTAAAATTTTTGCAAATTAAACTTAACAACATCTTAAAAAGATTATACACTATTACCAAGTTAGTTTCATTCTAGGGACACAAGTTTGGCTCAACATATGTAAATCAAAAACTATAGCCAATCACATAAATAGACTTAAATATAGAAATCCTATGATTACCTCAGTTACTGCAGAAAAGACCTTCAACATACCTTCATGCTAAAAGCCACAAAGAAACTAGGAATAGAAGAAACATACTTTGACATAATAAGGGTGATAAATGGCAAATCTACAGTGAACATGCTACATGGGAAAAAATTGAGAGCATTTCTTGTAAAATATATAACCAGGGTAGTGTGCTCACTCTCTTCACTTAGCTTGAAAATCTTAGGTAGAGTAGTGAGACAAGAAAGCAAAGATAAAAATGATGTAATTAAAAAGGAGAAACAAATTTATTCTTCCTTCTAAATGATATGTACTATATTTAAAAGATCCAAGAGATTTCACCAGAAAACTCTTGGATGTGATAAACACTTTCTGCAGAGTAGCAGAACGCAAAATCAGATATAAAATTCAGTAGCTTTTCTATACGCAGATAGCGAATTCAGTGAGAAAGCCATCAGAGGAAACCCCTTTTCACAACACGTTATAAAAGACAGCTGCTGGGGCTGGAGAGATAGCTCAGCAGTTAACAGCACTGACTACTCTTGCAGAGGACTTGGGTTCAGTTCCAGCACCCACATAACTGCTAACAACTGTCTGTAACTCCAGTTCCAGGGGAATCTAACACCCTCTTCTGGAATCTACAGGCACTGTATTCATGGCACTTAGATATATGCAGGCAAAATACTCATATACATAACACAGAAGTAAAATTTTAAAAGATTGCTGATTTAACAAATTGTTATGGGAAAACTTGATTTCCACATGTAGGAGAATGAAACTAGATCTGTATGTCCCACTGTGTGCAAAGATCAATTCAAAATTCATCAAACCTTAATGTAAATCCTGAAACCTTGAAATTGCTGAAGAAAAGCAAGGAAAATACATCAAGATGAAATTCCACAAAGAATTAACAGATTATTATAAAAATACTTTAAAAAAGATATAAAATCAGGGGTTTCTGAAAAGTATTCCAATACCACAGGAAATAATCCCAACAGTCAACAAATTGGACCAGATGAAATTAAAAACTTCTGCACAACAAAGGCAAAAGTCATCATAATAAAGAAATAGATTATAAATTATGATAAAATAAAATTGTACAGAAGATTAATAAAGAGAAAATATGAAGAACTGAAAAACTTAAACACATACTCTTGGTTGGTGAGATGGTTCAGCTGGTAAAGGTTCTTGATGTGGAAATTTGGTGGTCTGAGTTTGATCCCTAAATTCCACAGTAACCACTCTTGAAAGTTATCTTCTGACCCCCCCACATGTGGCACATGTGTACCTGCAGTCACCTCCACACACATCATGAACATGCACAATAGAAATAAACATAGTCACAGAATAACCAAATCATTGAATGAATAAATGCTTCAATGTACTGAAAAGAAAATTCTCAAAAGAAGAACAATACAAATGGCCAATAAATAGTGCCAGAGGTCTTAAGTAGGCTGTTGTGAGAGAAATGTGATCAACAGTCTTACCTAGCTATGATCCCTGTGAGGTACAATAACAACTGGCCTGGCAAGATATGTCCATTGGGGTGTGGTATGGTGGCCCATGCCTTTAATCCCAGGAGAAGCAGATGGATCTCTGTGAGTTTGAGGTCAGCCTGGTCTACATAACAAGTTCCAGGCCAACTGGGACTGCAGGGAAGACCCTGTCTCAAAAGACAAAAAAAAAAAAAAAAAAGTTATGTCCATTGGTACAATAGTGCCATGAATGTTAAGGCAGTAAACAACAGCTTTCTGATTGGGATTAAGGCCTGCTCCAAAGGTGGAAACTCATAATTGGTATTTTAAACCCCGTCAAGAACCCATTGCTAGGGAATTCATAACTTAGGGGAGAATCCATTAATGTTATTTTGGTAAATGGACACAGCACTAAATTGCCTTCTAAATATTTATCTTTATGCTCATGGATTAGAGCTGCTCTCATCATTCATCAGAGAAGCTTCTTATTGCTGTAGATAGCATCTAACACAGTGTCTCACAATTAGTCAAAGTGTAGAACAAGTGTCTGTGGAGTGCTCAGCCATACATGGGAGATCTATATCACTTCTTCATCCCAAGGCTCAAGGAACATCATGGAAGAGGGGGTGGAAAGATTTTAGGAACCATAGAATGCTGAGGATTACTGTTAAATAGTGCCTTCTAAACATGACAGGGCTGTTTCACTCATGAACTCATAGCAGCTGTGGCTGCCTACACGAGACCAATACAGGATCAAGTTAGTGTTCTAGTATGGATGAGAGAGGGGCCCTAGCTGTTGACAAATTATGGTTACTGGGGTAAGGGAGTTACTTTTCTTTAGGGGTGTGGCCTCTCATAGTTTGCTGATGTTCCAGTGGAAGGGCAGGACTAATTGAACTCAGTGTGTGATAAAGGAAGAAAAAATAGAACGGCATATGATGTTGGATGTGGAGAGGTCTGAGGCAAGTTGGGAGGAGAGAGGGTTGGATATGATAAAAATACGTTGGATACATGGAAACTATTTCCAAAGAAAAAAATTTTAATTTAATTTAATTTATTTTAATTTAAAAGGCTACCAAAAAGTCTATGTAGGTTCTCTGTTTTTACTGAACATAAACTGGTGTATGTGGTAATAAATGTCACAGCCACTCTAAAGACTGCTTATTTGAGCCATGACTACCCCCCCAATTCAAACCAAAACAAAAACAAAAAACAAAGGAAAACTTGAAAAAGTGTTCAATATCCTTAGGCATCAGGAAAGCATACTTTATTTTGTGATTCTATTTAACCTCAGTCAGAATGGCTATCATCACAGAAACAAATGGCAGCAGATGCTGGTGAAGATGTGCGGAAAGAGAATTTCTTATTCACTGCAGGTGGGAAGGCAAATTTTTGCAGTTACTATGAAAATAGATATGAAAGTTTAATAAAGAAAGGAAGGAAGTAGAACTGCAATGTGACTGAGCTATACCACATTTATTAGTAAATTTTTCATTGTTGTGATTAAAATACTCTGACAACTTATGGGAGAAAGGGTTTGTTTTGGCAGAGGGATAGAGTCCATCATGGTGGGGAGGACATGGCAACAGGCAGGGAAGGTATGGTGACAGGAGCAAATGGTGGGATGTTGATCTTCCATCCACAAGGAAGAAGAGAGTGAACAGGAAGTGGGGCTGGGTTATAATGCCTCAAGTCCCACCCTCAGTTGCCGACTTTGCCAAAGGGGGTTACACATCCTAAAGGTTCCACAAGGTTTCCAAACCAGTTGGAGCCTATAAAGGACATTTCACATTAGTAGTTCTATTTTTAGGTTTTGAGACACCTCCTTAATAGTTTCATCCATTTAGACTCCCACAAACAGTGAATGAGAGTTTCTCTTTCCCCACAATCTCACCAGTACTTATTGTCATTTATTTTCTTGGTAACAGCCAGTTTGAGTAGGGCAAATTGGAATCTCAAAGTAGTTTTAATTTGAAGTTCCCTAATGGCTAAGAATGTTGAACACCTTTAAAAATATTTACTAGGCATTTGTATTTCTTCTGAGAACTCTATTTAGTTCATAGTGCATCTTTTGATAAATTTGCTTGTTTTCTTATTTACTTTTTTGAGTTCCTCATAAATTCTGGATATTAATCCTCTATCATATATATCTATCTATATATATGCAAACAATAAAAATCTTTGCTAGATTTTCTCCTGTTCTAGGCTACCTCTTCACTCAACAGTTTCGCATTCTGTAAAGAAGAATTTTAATTTCATGAGGAGCGATTTGCCAATTGTTGGCCATATTTCCTGAGCAATTGGAGTCCTATTCAGAAGGGCCTTGACTATGCCTATATCTTGAAGTGTATTCTCTAATTTTTTCCTCTAGTAGTTTCAGAGTTTCATGCCTTACATTGAGGTCCTTTATCCATTTGTAATAGATGTTTTGTGCAGAGTGAGAAATGAAGATCTAGTCTTATTCTCCTACACTATGTATGTATGTGCATACATAGTTTCCCCAGCAACATTTTTGAAAACGCTGTCTTTTCTCCAATGGGTATTTTTGGCATCTTTTTCAAAAGTCAGGTTACTTTTTTTAACACAGCTTTATACCTGGGCCCTCTATTCTCCACGGATCTACTTGTCTGTTCTGTGACAGTACCATGTTTGTTTTTTATTATGGTTCTATAGCATAACTTGAAATCAGACATGGTGATACCTCCAGTAGGATACTTTTTGCTGAGAATTGCTTTTGAGTATCCAGGGTCTTTTCTTTTGTACTGCCTTGTGAATTTGAAGATTGTATTTTCTGTTTTTGTGAAGAATAGTGAAAGCACTGATTGGAGATTTTGCATTGAATTGTAGATTGCTTGTGATTGGATGAACATTTTTACAGTATTTATTCCTGTCTTTAGTGAAAATATTTGAAGCTTTTCTCCATTTATCATGATGTTGGCTATAGCTTTGACATACACAGCTCATATATATATACTCCCTCCATCTTTAGTGTCTCCAGGGAATTTATCACAGTGAGATATTGGATTCTGTCAAAGACTTTTTCTTCATCTATTGAGATGATCATGTGATTTCTGTGCTTGAATATATTTATGTGATGAATTATATCTATTGATTTGCATATGCTGAAACATCCCTGAATCACTGGAATTATCACAATGAATGCTTTTTCGTGTGTTGTTGAATTAATGTTGCAATCATTTTTTGAGAATTTTTGCAGTATACTTAACAAGGAGGTTGGTCAATAATTTCATATTTTTTAACTTGTGTCTTTATGTGGGTTGGGTAGAAGCATAATACTGGGTTTGTAAAAAGAAAAGGTTGGAAGCACTCCACCATTTTCTGTTATATGAACTCATTTGAAAACTATTTGTGTTAGTTCTTCAGCGAAGTTTTAATAAAATTCTTTGAAGAATACATCTGGACCTGGGAAATTTTCATTATTTTAGTTTAGTTTTTTTCTCATCTACTCATTTGAGGTTTTATTCTTCAGAGAATATCTTGTTATTTCCATGCAGGAAAATGTTCAAATGCTACAATAAAGGAATATTTGATGACTAGTCATAACTCTACATTTGTTTGGTTCTCTATTAAACTTTCTACATTCTTGTCTGGAATCTAAATTTAATGTCTATTTTTGAGAGTGAGAT